>NW_011297208.1:0-394 GCF_000146605.3 Meleagris gallopavo | reverse complement strand
ACTATTTTCTGTCCAAACGATACCTTCTAAAAGGACTTCCAAGGTCTCCTCTCCAAATTCTCTGAAAATTGCCAATTAACTCCAAGACTGTCAAAAAGAAAGGAGACACATTACAGTCTTTTGTTTCATTTCCCTGGAGAAGATTTTCATAACATTAATATAGTTCCCTTCCAGATTCTCTGGTGACAAGGGAAATAATCAGCCAATCAAATACCTGCATTGCTCTCATTCCAAGACACTTCCACATCTTACTTCTCGATAATATGGGCAACAAATGCCTGCGTTGCCCATTAGGAACACAAACTTGTTTTTTTCTCTTTTGTGGAGTTTTCACCACGACAGTAGTGCCAGATCTCCTGTCACTGACTACACTGCCCCTATTCCAACAGCGATT
>NW_011297207.1:0-338 GCF_000146605.3 Meleagris gallopavo | reverse complement strand
CTAGGGGATCGAAAGGACTGAGCGTAGTCCTGCTCCATAAGGCCGTGGGAGTACTGGTCGGTGGAGCTGGACACAAGCCAGCAATGGGCCCTTCCAGCCCAGAAAGCCAACCGTATCCTGGGCTGCATCCAAAGATGCGCAGTCAGCGGGCCAAGGGAGGAGATCCCCCATCCCTCTGCTCTGCGCTGGTCAGGCCTCAGCTGCAGTGCTGCGTCCAGATGTGGAGTCCTCAGTGCAGGGAGACATGGAGCTGTGCGAGTGCATCCAGAGTACAGCCACAAACACGAACCCAAGGATGGAACCCCTCTCCTGTAAGCAAGGAGAGCTGGGCTGTTCAG
>NW_011297204.1:0-376 GCF_000146605.3 Meleagris gallopavo | reverse complement strand
CTATTAATAGACCATGGCAACAGTGCCCTGCAGTTCTGTGTAATCGCTTTAGCAAGTTGGATTTGGGTGCAATATTTGCTGTTCTGTAATATAATTGTCCAAGGCAAGATAATTATTTGAGGGGTTCTTTTAGTAAGCCCTGGAAACTCAGCATTTCTGAGTTTCTCATTTCTGTCTCATTTTGACCCCACTCCCACTGTTGTGTCAGTGTCACATCAGCCAGTTTTTATTATGGGATTTCTGTATTCTGGATCACAATGGTAATTTTTATATACTTTTGAGTTCTTTTTTTTTTTTCTTGGTTCACAAACTCTGCCTGTATCCTCTTTCATATGGAAACAACAGAACCCTATTACGCTGATTTTTATATTGTAAG
>NW_011297203.1:0-397 GCF_000146605.3 Meleagris gallopavo | reverse complement strand
CTGTGCTTCCAAAAGATGGTATTTTCTCCCAGGCATACCTGTTTTCTTCAAACTACCGCACGTTTTCTCCCAAAAAGACTAGATGACAAGACCAAATTGGACACTTGCAACCAAGAATAGGACATCTTCTCCCACTAATACCACTTGTCTCCCAAGGATAGGACATTTTCCCTACATGCTATGGCAGTTCTGCTAAGAAATACTCCTTTCCTTCCCTAAATGGGACATATGCACCCACAAAGACCACGACTCCGAGAAATTCCTCCCAGTTCCTCCCAATTACACTCCATTACATTCCTCATCATGACACTTACTCCCAGACTTTTGGCATTTTACTGCAGAAAAGACCATTTCGATCCAGAATATATGCCATTGGCCCTCACAAACACCGATTGCC
>NW_011297201.1:0-399 GCF_000146605.3 Meleagris gallopavo | reverse complement strand
GCGGGGACAGCGTGCCGGCTCCAGCAGCACAGGCCTGGGCCTGCTGCAGCACGGAGCTCCAAGCTAAGAGGTAAGCAGGTGCTGTGGTACCCGCCCTGTAGGGTAGGTGCTGCCCTTATCAAGCACGCTGAAGTTGCAGAGGTTTGCTTTGCTTTTTCCTTCTCTCTACGGAGAGGGGAAAAGAGTTGAAGGCTACCAAGTGCAAAGGCAGTGAGGTGCCACAGTGTGTGACCCCGCCTCTTTCTGGTAACTCCATGCTGGTCTTCTGCACCTTTCCACTGGAACTGTCATTCACTGAGAGGTTTCCAATTTCCTTTGTCTGCTTTCTGCCATCTGTTTGTATGGTACCCCTGTTTCTGCAGTTTTGCTGCTGGCAAAATGAATTCCGTTTTATTCCTG
>NW_011297196.1:0-403 GCF_000146605.3 Meleagris gallopavo | reverse complement strand
CAACAAGAAGTACCGAAAGAGTAAGAGGTGAGCAAGATATCGTTACCATTGTTGATCGATCTCTGAAAATGAATGAAATTCGAAGTCTGAGAAAAGACTTCTCACGTCACCCAAATGAGCCTATTGCCACTTGGTTACTTCGATGTTGGGACAATGGGGCCAACAGTGTGTGGCTGGATAGTAGAGAAGCTCGCCAACTGGGTGGCATTGCTAGGGACTCAGCCATTGACAGAGGTATTAGTACATGCCAGAACCAGGCCTTTACCCTCTGGAAGCGGATGTTGTTAGCTGTAAAAGAAAGATACCCCTTCAAAGATGATCTGATGCCTGAGAAAAAGAAATGGGCTGATATGGAAGAAGGCATCTGTTATTTAAGAGAATATGCTGTGGTGGAAATGCTACA
>NW_011297194.1:0-406 GCF_000146605.3 Meleagris gallopavo | reverse complement strand
CTTCCCTGGGCCTCTTGGCATGGCCTGTCATGTACACATACGTCTGCACACCTTTTATTGGTCTTCATTCTGCTAAGTTGGGTTTTTTATTAGAGATCCAAAGGGTGAATCTGTAGGACAGAATGGTTATTTTGACATCGTCTTCCAGTGGCGAGGATAGCCAAGACTTAGAAAAACACAGCACCACCCCCAGATCTGCGATGGCCGTGCTGCTGCTTGCTCTTATCTGTGCTTTTCCTTTACAGGACGCAGTTCTTTATTATGGCCCAAGGCCCCGTGGGCTTCTTCTCCTCCCACAAAGCTGCTCAGCCAGGAGGAGGCACAGGCACGGACACGAGGCCACAGCAGCTCCCGTTGTGTCAGACAGCAGAGACGTTGGAGTGGAAGAAGGCCCCGCAGCTTTACA
>NW_011297193.1:0-467 GCF_000146605.3 Meleagris gallopavo | reverse complement strand
CAATTTGGTCTTGTCATCTAGCTTTTGGAGAAAACGTGCGGTAGTTGAGAAAACAGGTATGCCTGGGAGAAAAATATCATCTTTTTGGAAGAACAGGCCCAATTCAAGTGAAATGTGGTATTTCTGGGAGAAAATGACAGGTACGTGGGAGAAAAAGTGGACAATAGTGGGAAAGACTGACTTCTCTTGGAGGGCAAGTGTGGTATTTTTGGTGTGAAAAGGGGTCCTTTGGGGAGAAAACGGGGTGTAGATGGGAGAAAATGTCCTGTTGAGGAGTGCCTAGCAGTATTTTTGAGAGAAAAGGGAAGGTACTTGTCAGAAAAGTGCTCTTTCTGGGAGAGAGTAGCATAGTTGGTTGGAAAATGCCCACCCATTTGTGAGAAAAGCTGCTTTTGTTTCCGGGAGAAAAATAGCATTTCTTTTGGGGGAGAAGATGTCCTCTTTTTGGATGGAAAAGTAGTACTTGT
>NW_011297192.1:0-380 GCF_000146605.3 Meleagris gallopavo | reverse complement strand
TTTCTTATGAGCATTGAGATCTCCTATCACTATTTATTTTCTAATTTTTTTTTCTTTTTCTTTGTATGATCCAGAATTCTTGTATTCGTATAACTGATGTGCTTAAATAACAGATGAATTCACACCTTGGCAACAGATCAAACAGACCTTCAAAATTTTATCAGCTACTTATAGACTCACAACAATACCTTGAAAGTATGCATTTCTGCATGTCTGAGCAAGTTCCTGGACATGACTATTACTCTTATTGCCACTAGTGGGAGCAAAATGCAACACTGAAAAATCAATTTACTCATTCTTAGAAAATGCTCTCATCCCATAACCACTCCTACCACACCAAAAAAAAACCTACCAGGTAAGTTGTTAGGAGCTTTTCAAGG
>NW_011297187.1:0-476 GCF_000146605.3 Meleagris gallopavo | reverse complement strand
ATCAGGATGAAGCTTTGCTTTAGCAAGCTGTGGAGGAGGCGTGACGTATGTAAAGCTGGGCTTACTTATGCTGCTGTGTTCTAAAGGGATAATCTTGTACTCATGCGAATGCTGTGGTGTGTTACAGCTTGCTCTGCAATGCAGGCTTTTCTGTTCTACTGGTATTATCGCAAAGCAAGTGTGCTTTTCACTTTCAGTTTGGAGGACAGGAATTACTGCAGCTGTTTGTCCTTCTAGGCTCTGAGTTTTCTTTTTGTTGACAAGTGCTCTCCTTCATATCTCGGGCAGGCCTCTCTATCCTGGGACAAAGCCAGTGCCAACCGCCTGACCAACTCAGCAGGAACCGCGGGCTGTGGGAGATTGCAGCGCCTTCAGCGATGGAGCAGCGCAGGATGTTGGGCTCGGATCCCAAAGCAAACCTGCGTGAATGGAACGTGAGCTCCTCAGTGCTGTGCACTGCTGATAGCTTTTACAGC
>NW_011297186.1:0-465 GCF_000146605.3 Meleagris gallopavo | reverse complement strand
AGCCCTCTCGATCATCTTCGTGGCCCTTCTCTGGACCCTGACTCCAAAAGCTCCACATCATTCCTGTGCTGGAGCCCCAGGCCTGGACGCAGTGCTGCACATGGGGCCGCACACAGAGCCGAGTCAGGGGGACAATCACCTCCCTCTCCCTGCTGGTCGCTCCTCTTTGAATGCAGCCCAGGATACAGTTGGCCTTCTGGGCTGCAAGTGCACACTACTGGCTTATGTCCAGCTCTTTGTCCACCAGGATCCCCGAGTCCTCCGCAGGGCTGCTCCCAAGGGCTTCTACGCCCAGTTGGTACAAGCATCTGGGTTTCCCCTTCATCAGGGACATCAACAGTGAGGTTGAGTGCACCCTAAGGACACCAAGCTGTGGGGTGCAGTGACACAGCAGAGGGACGGGATGCCATCCACAGAGACCTCAACAGGCTGAGCAGTGGGCACAAATCCAAGTGCAGGGTCAGT
>NW_011297184.1:0-343 GCF_000146605.3 Meleagris gallopavo | reverse complement strand
GGTGGAGGCAGCAGCATGCCCAGTAGCTACCCTTTCCTCCTCCCGGGCACGGATGCCAAGATTTTGGCCTCCTGCACACTCGGTGGTCATCTGTGCTTTGCCATGACCTTGATTTTTTTGTCATTTTCATGTTGCTGCAGAGGCTGCTGCTGCTGCATGGGTTGATGTTGGTTTCCTCGGTTTGTTTTCCATGTTGTTTTTCTGTGGTTTCTGCCTTGGTTTCCTGCTCCTTCTGCATTGCAATGCATTGGGTTTTTTTCCAGGGTTGTTTTATTTTCCCTTTTGTTTCTATTCTTGGAACTGCTTTTTCCTTTCCTGAGCGTATTCCCCTCTGTTTGTGAGG
>NW_011297183.1:0-478 GCF_000146605.3 Meleagris gallopavo | reverse complement strand
TCTTTTTCTTTCTCTTTTTTTCCCCTACAAAGGATGTGAACAGCAGGCTACTGGATGACTATCTGATCGGGTCTTCTCCAGTGCTGATGGGAACAACCTGCAGCTGCTTACAGGTATGGGACTCTTACTCTCTAGATGGCAGCGATGCTGCGTCAGTCCCCTGCATGTAAAACTCCCCCTATAAAAGGTCACGAGGCAATATTTCTGAAATAAATAGGCAGGTATGCATTCCCCTTCTAATTCCTGTTCCCTCTCTGCTTGCGAAGAAGTGCAAAATGCACAGGTTTTAGCTAATGAAAAGTATGTCGTCAGTGCCCGGTAAGCTAAATGCAAGGCTGCTACTTGTACATCGAAGAGCATATGCTTCTCAGGCAGTGGAATTGTCAGTACTTTTCTTGTTTGGAATCACCAAAGGAAAAGGAACACAAAATTGCTATCCAATGTCTGTTTCCATCTCTTTTCCATCACCGTGTAGTCC
>NW_011297178.1:0-382 GCF_000146605.3 Meleagris gallopavo | reverse complement strand
TTTCAGATTGCATCAGTATCTCAGGTAGTACCATGCTGTCAACAATACAAATAAGAAAAAAAGAAAAAAAAAGAAAAAAAAAATTAAAATAGTCAATTCATCTCTTAGATCTGTAACAAACTTGGCAACTTTTTGTAATGTTGCAATCTAAGCATGGGAGCACAGACTGCGACCCTGTAAGCGTTTAAGTAAGGCAGTACGCGGTGAAGTAGGAATTACCAGGATGGGGAGATGCTGCTCTGATTCATCAGCCAAACTCACATCTTTACAAAACAACACGAAGAAACTAAAAGGGGAACAAGCAGGACACGGGGGCTTCTACAGGGCTGGAAACAAAATGCAGTGATGGCACAGCTGTGAATAACCAGCAAGGAGTGACACA
>NW_011297174.1:0-453 GCF_000146605.3 Meleagris gallopavo | reverse complement strand
GGAACCCCTCTCCTGTAAGCAAGGAGAGCTGGGCTGTTCAGCCTCCTGGAGAAGTGAAGGCTCCAAGGTAACCTGGTAACAGCCTTTCAATACCTAAAGGAAGAACAGGGAAATGAGGTGAAATCTAGGAAAATGTCTTGTACAGTGAGGGTGCTGATGCAGTGGCACAGGTTGCCTTTCAAGGTGAGCCTGGCTCAGACTCTGAGCAACTTGATCTAGCTGTGGATGGTCAGCATGGGGGAGTCGGATCACATCGCAAACCTACCTGCATACAAGCAGCGCACCAACATGGGGTGCATGATGTTCATTACCTGCTGGACACATCTCACACCACTGACTGGAGGAGCCCAGGCAATCCTTCAACTCCATCAGGCTGCAAAATGAAATCAGAAGAGACGCAGAACATAATTTAAAACACAACAAGGATGCACACAATGCCCTTAAAACACCCAC
>NW_011297173.1:0-389 GCF_000146605.3 Meleagris gallopavo | reverse complement strand
GGTCAGAAGGGTGCATTTGGATCCGGGAAACTCCAACGAAGCGCCAACGGGCAAACAATGGAAAAAAGAGAAGAAAAACAGATCAAAAGGGTAGAAAACGCTGTGGAATCTAAACGGAAAAGAAGACGACGTTGGCACATGGCACTGACATTCCATCAGCACTGGGGAGACCTGAAGATGGGGAAAGGAAGAACACCCGGTGAAAGCAACGTGAGCACGAGGGACATCCGACACCAAGCCCAGAGCACCTCAGCGAGCGTGTTCAACAGGACACGGCAGGGATCAACGTACCTCGGCACAGAGACCAAGCGTTGGATATTGGCATCCACCTCCGGCTGCGGTTTCCTGCTGCTTCCACCAAGAGCCTGGCTGAAGTCCTGGCACCGCTC
>NW_011297168.1:0-417 GCF_000146605.3 Meleagris gallopavo | reverse complement strand
CTGTGAGCTCTGCTTTTCTGGAGGATCTCAAGCGGGATGGCTGTAATTCATGTGCTAATTGCATCCAGTGCGGTTGGGTGTTTTTTAAGGGTCATTGTGTGCATCCTTGTTGTGTTTTAAATTATGTTCTGCGTCTCTTCTGATTTCATTTTGCAGCCTGATGGAGTTGAAGGATTGCCTGGGCTCCTCCAGTCAGTGGTGTGAGATGTGTCCAGCAGGTAATGAACATCATGCACCCCATGTTGGTGCACTGCTTGTATGCAGGTAGGTTTGCGATGTGATCCGACTCCCCCATGCTGACCATCCACAGCTAGATCAAGTTGCTCAGAGTCTGAGCCAGGCTCACCTTGAAAGGGCCAGCACATCCACCATGTCTCTGGCAACCTGTGCCGCTGCCTCAGCACCCTCACTGTACAA
>NW_011297165.1:0-307 GCF_000146605.3 Meleagris gallopavo | reverse complement strand
GGGCTGCTAGTGTAAGAGCAGCATCTGAATCTGGAGTCTGCTTCCTTTGGGGGTGTGGGGTGAGCCCTTAGAATGGGGTGAGTGATTCCTGCTTGATTTCAGAGCTGTGAGCTCTGCTTTTCTGGAGGATCTCAAGCTGGATGGCTGTAATTAATAGGGCTATGTGCTAATTGCATCCATGCGGTGTTTTTTAAGGGCATTGTGTGCATCCTTGTTGTGTTGTAAAATTATGTTCTGCGTCTCTTCTGATTTCATTTTGCAGCCTGATGGAGTTGAAGGATTTGCCTGGGCTCCTCCAATCAGTGGT
>NW_011297162.1:0-327 GCF_000146605.3 Meleagris gallopavo | reverse complement strand
CTTCAGTGCACTTGCCATCCCCAAAAGACAAGATCACAGCCCTGAAAGAAAAAAAGAAACCACTTACCCCATTCCAAGGACCAATACTCCCCACACTCTGAAGTGAAGGAAGCAGCTTCCAGGTCCAAATACCTACCAGCCCTTAAGTACGCTCAGGGTTCCCTGCTAAAAAACAGAGAGAGCAGCTCCACAATGGAGGAGAAAAAAAAATATCACTCACTCCATCACCAAAGAACAAGGCATACTCCAAAGGAAGCACTCCCCAGGTTCACATGCTGCCCCTACTCTTCCCAGCCCTTACATGGGGATCAGGGAGGGGTGGAGCCT
>NW_011297155.1:0-406 GCF_000146605.3 Meleagris gallopavo | reverse complement strand
TGCTCTGTGTGCAATCGGCATCAGAGCTTGTGCAGGACACAGCAGCATTCCTGCCAGCTCCAAAGCTCCCTCCAGCTCCAGGCAGGTGCTTCGCACCTGACCCCGCAGGCTTCAGAGTGCAGCAGAGTGTACAGAGGTTTGGCCCGGAGTGCAGCACTGGCTCCTCAGGGCCTATTTCAGCCTGCCGTGTTGCTGCCTGCCTGACTCTGTTCCTCCTTCCTAGATGATCTCAAAGTCGTCCCCCTGGACTATTCCCAGCTGTCCCTGAAGACATCCTTGCCAGAGAAGCTGGTGAAGGAGTGCGTGAATGACATCGTGGTCCTCTTCAGCTGGGGCGCAGGGCTGGGAGAGGACTACGACCTTGTTTTCAAGGGCATTGGGGTTCTTATGAGCCGGAATCGGATCC
>NW_011297154.1:0-365 GCF_000146605.3 Meleagris gallopavo | reverse complement strand
AGGGACCCAAGGACTCGTGGATGTTTGGGTCCTCAGGTGGTCCAGAAACCTGATCTCCCATGGCAGTGTGGGATGGGAAGGGGGTCTGTGGGGACTGAGGAAGCAATGGCAGTCCCCACCTCACCAAAGCAAAGATGAGGGCTGTGCATCATGAGCAGTTCTCAGACAAGATGGAAGCAAAAATGGTGTTGGGTAGCTGAGCCTTCTCTGGTGGTAAGCAACATGGTGCACAGAGTGCAGCCATGTGCTCCGAGCAAGGAGCACAGGTTTGTGCAAGAGGCCCGGATGCACGGGCAGTGCCTTCATGACTGTATTGTGTCCAACAGGTGGCAGCAGAGCTGCGGTGCTCCCAAGTGCCGTAACAA
>NW_011297152.1:0-341 GCF_000146605.3 Meleagris gallopavo | reverse complement strand
AATTACCTCCTAACCTAATCTAAATCTCCCTTCTTCTGGTTTTAAACTGTGTCTTCAAGGTCTGCTAATGTCTTTTGTATATGGTCTACTAGACCTTTTCATGTCCTTCATGGACTTTTTTTTTTTTTTTCTAGAATAGAGTTTTGTAGCTGAAAATGTTTTGGGTAGACAGCTGCTGTTTTTGCTTGTACCTGTGCCTGAGTAGCTCCCAGCCCTGCCTGCGCCTCGACCAAGTAGCAGAGTGAAAACCCAACCCATGGCTCTGCCTCCATGTGGGGCTGCAACAACATTGGTGCATGGCATCATAAAGGCAGTGTAGGGGGAGCATCGATTTGCCCCCA
>NW_011297151.1:0-304 GCF_000146605.3 Meleagris gallopavo | reverse complement strand
CCCCCCCCCAAAAGAAAACCAACCAAAAATGGGGGTTTTGGCCCAAAAGGCCCCAAAATGCGGCCGCTTTCGGTGCCCCCCAGGAATGTAAACGGCCCCAAATCCTCCGTTTTGGGCTCAGTTTGGACGATTTTGGACAAAAGGAGAAGAAAAATGGGAATTTGGGGTTTCTTTTAAGGGATTTTTTTTTGGAAAAATGGCATTTTTTAGGGTTTTTTTTTTTCCTTTTTCTTTTGCTGTTTTTTTGTTCGGTGAGGATTTCGCGGCTTCCGGAGGAGCAAAAGCACCAAAATCGGCGGAATTT
>NW_011297149.1:0-342 GCF_000146605.3 Meleagris gallopavo | reverse complement strand
AACTGCAGTTCCTGGCCGAAAATAGGTCGATAATTTTTTGGGGAGAAAGCGGCTATTTGCGGTATAAAATGTCGTATATTTGCGATAAAACTGGCATTTCTTGGAGAAAATATCATATTTTTGGGGAAAAATCTACTATTTCTTGGAAAAGGTGTCATATTTAAGGGAAGAAATCTGGTATTTCTGGAGAAAATGTCATGTTTGGGGATAAAATAGGTATTTCTGGTGAAAAACGTAGAGTCTTTGGTGATAAAACTGGAATTTTCTGGGGCAGAAATATCATATTTTGGGAGAAAGCTACTATTTCTCGGAGAAAACGTCCTATTTCTGGTTGAAAAATGG
>NW_011297147.1:0-411 GCF_000146605.3 Meleagris gallopavo | reverse complement strand
TTCTTTTTTTTTTTGTTTGTTTGTTGTTTGGATTTTTATTTTTATTTATTTATTTTTATTTTTTATTTTTATATTTTTTATTTTTTTAAAGATAGGTCCTGGACATCTGAGAAAAGCAAAGTAATGTAAAACATATTACATTTGCATGACATGTAACTGAAAAATCAAAGTGTTTCTGAGCAGGACTAGCACTGAATTATCAGTTTGTGATAATTAGTTCGTTACTTTCACTAACAAACTAAAGCAAGCCCCATTTGTGGCAAAAACCCTCAGAACCCTGGTGCGTGTTTTATTGGTTTGTTTTCAGAATATGTTGAGCTTTCCACTGGAGCCCAATAACCTTTATGCAACTTCCACTGGGTCAAGAATGGGTTTACTCTTCCAATCCCAAGAGATTAGGACAGGAGGTAG
>NW_011297145.1:0-399 GCF_000146605.3 Meleagris gallopavo | reverse complement strand
TATTGTCATGAAATCAGCCAATTGAAGAAAAAAATGTTTAAAACTCCAATTTTGCCTTTCTGAATCTATTTTTTTACAGTTTGCAAAGTCCAGGTCAAATAAATTAAATTACTGTAGCAGTATGTAACTAATTTTATGTAAATTAAGGTGTTAATGTTCTGAATCGAGTTCCTGAAAATGGTCTGTTTTTTCTTGCAGCTTTCTTTCATTAATGCCACAATGGAAATCTGAAAAACTAATTTCTACAAGATTGAGCATTACTGTCTGATCTTAAAAAAAAATTATATTTATGGATTGTTTTAATGGCCAGCAGACACTTCTCTTTAGCACACCCAAATAAATGAAGCCCACTGCCTATCTACTAACAGAAAGGACTGATAGGACTACTTATTTTTTTTT
>NW_011297144.1:0-495 GCF_000146605.3 Meleagris gallopavo | reverse complement strand
TGTATTGTGTGTGTTGCATGTAGTAATCTTAATGGTCCAAAGATTTTTACTGAAATAGAGAAATAGCCAACTAGTAGTCAAAGCAAATCCTAATAAATTGAAAGGGCGTTATTAAATACTTACTGTGGATGTTGGCTAAAGCAGTAGTGGAGAATGAAGTAGCCCTTAAGATTTGACTAATGGGTACAGGGGAATGTACATCAGAAGGTGTGATTTGGGCAACTTTGGAGTCAGAAGAGTAATTGTAGAAATACAGTCTCCTTTCTTTTCAAGATAAACATTGAAAGTACAATCCTTAACCTGTTAGAAAGCACTGTTCAGAAAATGTTTATCTGTAGTACCTGAGTGCACCTGTTATTTAAATAATTTGTAAATCAAATGGATTCATCAAAATTCTGACAGATTGGTAGATTTCTTACTGTATCCCTGTTACTTACAGACACTTAAAACTTTTTTTAATTATTAGAAATAAGTTGGGCTTGAGAATCTGTTAGC
>NW_011297143.1:0-461 GCF_000146605.3 Meleagris gallopavo | reverse complement strand
GCCGGATGCAGGGCAGTGCCTTCATGACTGTATTGTGTCCAACAGGTGGCAGCAGAGCTGCGGTGCTCCCAAGTGCCGTAACAACTGCACGGAGAGATGTGTTGGTCTCGGTGGAAACAGCAAGGAAGTGGAATGTGCATTTCCCGGCATGCCCCGGAACCTCACTTTGCTGACTGGTCATTGTCTGCCCAGCAGGTAAGGGCGATGCACACCCACCAGCGTTTACCCATTCCAGAGCCCGGCACAATAGGGTTCCCCCAGAGCTCTGAATTGCGCTTCATGGTGCCCACAGAAGGCTGCCTATCCTCTTGGTTCTGTGTCTTGCTTGTCTATGGTCTTGCACTGTTTTCACTATTACATTCTCTTGTCCTCCTATTTTGTGTTCCTTGCCCCATTCTCTTGGCCATTCCCCTTGGCTTTGTGTTGCCACATTCATGTCGGCATTCAGTTTTGGCATTCCC
>NW_011297142.1:0-312 GCF_000146605.3 Meleagris gallopavo | reverse complement strand
GATCTCCCCATGGGCAGTGTGGGGATGGGAAGGGGGTGTGTGGGACTGAGGAAGCAATGGCAGTCCCCACCTCACCAAAGCAAAGATGAGGGCTGTGCATCATGAGCAGTTCTCAGACAAGATGGAAGCAAAAATGGTGTTGGGTAGCTGAGCCTTCTCTGGTGGTAAGCAACATGGTGCACAGAGTGCAGCCATGTGCTCCGAGCAAGGAGCACAGGTTTGTGCAAGAGGCCCGGATGCAGGGCAGTGCCTTCATGACTGTATTGTGTCCAACAGGTGGCAGCAGAGCTGCGGTGCTCCCAAGTGCCGTAA
>NW_011297139.1:0-427 GCF_000146605.3 Meleagris gallopavo | reverse complement strand
TGCAAGGCAGCGCCTGCGACAGGGGTTGGACGACTCGTGCCTGGCAGCGCGTGCACGCAGCACAGCAGCAGCAGCAGGATAAGATGAGCTTGCACCTCAAGGCTTCCTGCGTGCATCAGGAACAGCACGCACACGGAAGGCAGGACAGAACAAACCACGGCACTCTCAGCAGTGCCGGGGCACACTACCGTAGGCCACGGCTACAAACTGTTCCCTCCCTGCCTACCGTCTGCGCCTTTCTATCAGCCTCACAGAGCACGACTTACTGGCTTATGGCACCTGGAAACGGGCACGATCGCAGCGAGCGCACAGAGAAGCTGCAAAGTGGCTCCACTGAAGACACCGCGGCGCAGCTCGTTCTCCGCCAGCGTGGGCTCAGGGATCTCAGCTGGGGAGAAACGCCCTTCAGCAGCCACACAGCAGACAG
>NW_011297137.1:0-428 GCF_000146605.3 Meleagris gallopavo | reverse complement strand
AAGCTCTCCACTGCTACATCACTCTCCCCCAAGTGAAAGTTCAATACATTCTAGCTGCTCTCTCACATAAAGAGCAACTCCACCACCCCACCGAGCCAGCCGATCTTTCCTAAAAAGCACATAGCCCTCCATGACAACATTCCAGTCATGTGAGCTGTCCCACCACGTCTCCGTGATCGCAATGAGATCATGACCTCGCAACCGCACGCAGAACTCCAGCTCTTCCTGTTTATTCCCCATGCTACGCGCATTAGTATACAGGCACTTAAGAGAAGCAGCATCCCTCCACCCCTCTCCAAGCCTTTCAACTCCACTGTCTCCACCCATCAAGTTCTGTTTGGAGCCTTGAACTGCCCCCTCAGTCCCAGCGGTCCTCATGCAACAGCATGTCTCTCTTTCTTCCATCCCTCTTCTTGTCAGTGCAAAGG
>NW_011297136.1:0-364 GCF_000146605.3 Meleagris gallopavo | reverse complement strand
AAAAAAAAAAAAAAAAAATACAACTCACTCCATCACCAAAGAACAAGGCATACTCCAAAGGAAGCACTCCCCAGGTTCACATGCTGCCCCTACTCTTCCCAGCCTTCAATGGGATCAGGAGGGGTGGAGCCTGGCTCTGCCCCACTCCACAGCCAAACTGCCCCCAGCTGTGCTCGCAGGGCTGCACCCCGCCCCAGGTGTTGCCACAAAAACAGGAGGGCAAGGGAATGCCCAGGCAAAGGCAAGGGCCAAGAGAACATGGAAGGAAATGCCAAGGATGACGGCCCAGACAATACGGCAGGGAACGCCAAAACTGAATGCCGACATGAATGTGGCAACACAAAGCCAAGGGGTCATTAGGCCA
>NW_011297135.1:0-401 GCF_000146605.3 Meleagris gallopavo | reverse complement strand
CAATAACGCACACGATGTCACCCACCTGCAAGAGATTGCAACGTCAATCCCAGCTCAAATGCCTGCATTCTCCTGCACTGCCAAATACTGTCAAGCTGGAGAGCAATTGCACCAGTGCAGCTCTCAAGGCATTTGCCGGTGTACAACTGAACTTGGAGCTAGGAGAGTCACTACCTTACACAACACACAGAATACAGCTGCTCAGTTTGAAATGGTTCTCTAAAGCAGCAGGGTATGGAAGAGTTCCAATGAAACCACAGACATAAGTTTGCAGGGCTTCCTGAACAGATCTACACACTCCGTACACTGGTCTGCTGTTGCTCAGGGACCAGGCTACAATACTGGGCAGTATCTGTTTGATCAGAAGATTCAAATGCCAAACAAAAGCCATATTTTAGAGA
>NW_011297134.1:0-537 GCF_000146605.3 Meleagris gallopavo | reverse complement strand
GCCAGGGTCGCATACCATGCTAAGTCCTTTGGACTGCCTTCAGAAATCTTAGTTACTGCCCATCCACTACAAAGGGGGAAAATACTGCTGTTCTGCATCAGGAGCAGCTATCACTTTTCCCACTTTCCCTTCAAATTACATAAGTAAAGTGAACATTGTTGGCAACAGTGAACGAGTTACACTATTGCAGCAGATCAGGAGGAGGGGCTGAAAACTGATGGTGTGTGGGGAGGTGTTTGGAGATGGACAGAGCTTCTGTAAGTAAATACACTCAAGGGGGCCTAGAATGGTTTTAAGCAGATTAGAAGTAGTGTTGTTACAGGGTGACAGGGTCATTGCTCATTCTTTAGTATAGAAAATGACCTGACGAGTCTTATGTAGCTGGAAGTGATTTCGATGTTTTCTGGTTGTTGGTTGGTTTTCTTGTGTATTTTTGTTTGTTTTCAATTTAAAAACTTATGTGTCTATTATTTGATAAAAATAAATGTTTATGTTCCAATGACCTTTTTAATGGGCAGAATATTATTACATCTGCTT
>NW_011297133.1:0-450 GCF_000146605.3 Meleagris gallopavo | reverse complement strand
TCATAAACCCACAGATCCTGACATTAACAATCAAGATAATAACATAAATTGTAATTCTATTCTCTGAACTACCTAATGAACCTCTACATTTACATTACACTTCACTAACCGCACGTAACGCCACTAACTTTCCGACCTAACTAACTATTCCACAGCAACTGGCCAGCAAATTCCCAGAGCGACAATATCACATAGTCCTAGATCTAAGAATGAGCTTTAGAGAGTCTGGGCATAGGCAGAGGACAGAAGTCTGCTACCCACAGCTTTTAACTGCAGAGGCTGAATTTGAGCACAGAATACGGCAGCTGTTGCTGGTAATGGCACTGCAGTTGCACGGAAGATGTAGTTTCCCATGGGTTATTTGTGGAGAGGTACCACTGTGAGAAGGGACAGCGCCGGCACCATTTGGTATCGTGGTCATCGCCTAAAGAGAAGCCACGGAATAAAATG
>NW_011297132.1:0-422 GCF_000146605.3 Meleagris gallopavo | reverse complement strand
CTCTGCTGTGTCACTGCACCCCACAGCTTGGTGTCCTTAGGGTGCACTCAACCCCACTGTTGATGTCCCTGATGAAGGGAACCCGGATGCTTGTACCAACTGGGCGTAGAAGCCCTTGGGAGCAGCCCTGCGGAGGACTCGGGGATCCTGGTGGACAAAGAGCTGGACATAAGCCAGTAGTGTGCACTTGCAGCCCAGAAGGCCAACTAGATCCTGGGCTGCATTCAAAGAGGAGCGACCAGCAGGGAGAGGGAGGTGATTGTCCCCCTCGACTTGGCTCTGGTGTGCGGCCCCATGTGCAGCACTGCGTCCAGGCCTGGGGCTCCAGCACGGGAATGATGTGGAGCTTTTGGAGCAGGTCCAGAGAAGGGCCACGAAGATGATCAGAGGGCTGGAGCACCTCTCTTAGAAAGAAATGTTGA
>NW_011297131.1:0-377 GCF_000146605.3 Meleagris gallopavo | reverse complement strand
ACCTGTTGGACACAATACAGTCATGAAGGCACTGCCCTGCATCGGCCTCTTGCACAAACCTGTGCTCCTTGCTCGGAGCACATGGCTGCACTCTGTGCACCATGTTGCTTACCACCAGAGAAGGCTCAGCTACCCAACACCATTTTGGCTTCCATCTTGTCTGAGAACTGCTCATGATGCACAGCCCTCATCTTTGCTTTGGTGAGGTGGGGACTGCCATTGCTTCCTCAGTCCCACAGACCGCTTCCCATCCCACACTGCCATGGGAGATCAGGTTCTGGACCACCTGAGGACCCAAACATCCAGGAGTCTTTGGGTCCTGACGAGATGAGTCCCAGAGTTCCGAGGGAATTCACCGCTGCAGTCACCGAGCCACT
>NW_011297130.1:0-327 GCF_000146605.3 Meleagris gallopavo | reverse complement strand
CCCCAAGTCTGAATTGCTGCAGCCAAAAGCTGTCAAATTGGGCTCTGGAGACTTCCGCAGTGGGCAATCAGTGATGCCACTGAAGAGATTCTCCTGGCTGATCAAGGACACACCAGTCCCATCTAAGCAAGAGAGCAGGAATGGTCATCTAGAAATTGTGCCCGTGGGCTTGGAGAACAGTCCAGGCTCCTGCTCTGCTGTCAGCCACTTACTACAGATTTTACAGGAGAAGAGCACATTTGATGGAGAGAAAGGGAGGACTGCTTTTCTTAACTGGAGAACAGATGGAAGCGTTGTGTTGAAACGGAACCAGAAGTTTTACCTTAA
>NW_011297127.1:0-434 GCF_000146605.3 Meleagris gallopavo | reverse complement strand
TGAGGCGAGTGGCGACAGGTTGCCAGAGACATGGTGGATGTGCTGGCCTTCAAGGTGAGCCTGGCTCAGACTCTGAGCAACTTGATCTAGCTGTGGATGGTCAGCATGGGGGAGTCGGATCACATCGCAAACCTACCTGCATACAAGCAGCGCACCAACATGGGGTGCATCGTGTTCATTACCTGCTGGACACATCTCACACCACTGACTGGAGGAGCCCAGGCAATCCTTCAACTCCATCAGGCTGCAAAATGAAATCAGAAGAGACGCAGAACATCATTTAAAACACAACAAGGATGCACACAATGCCCTTAAAAACACCCACCGCATGGATGCAATTAGCACATAGCCCTATTAATGACAGCCATCCAGCTTGAGATCCTCCAGAAAAGCAGAGCTCACAGCTCTGAAATCAAGCAGGAATCACTCACCCC
>NW_011297124.1:0-484 GCF_000146605.3 Meleagris gallopavo | reverse complement strand
TATATGATATCTCTAATGAGAAGAACAATGCACGTTCTTGCACTACAGAATACACCATTGCAAGCTCAAACGAACTGATGAAGTATAGATTTTCTCCTCCACTTTTAACATATTTTACACCTTCTAATTTTTTTAGTTCCCCTTTATTTTTGAAAAAAAAAGAACAACCAATATTAAATGTCTGCTTTTTTGTTTTCTGAATACACTTCACATAATCTTCAACCAACTTAAAATTAACATCATGCAATCTGTATTATAACTGGATGCAACATCAAGCTAGACTTTTTTTACTGAAAAAAATAGGGAAAAAAAACAATTGTGATACAGAACATTTATCAAGAATACAGTTGTACAATTGCTATTTAATACAAAGATGCTCATGAAACAACCATTTAGAAAGACACATCTCTTTAAATAGTACTGTAAATGCACACCACAGTACGTCAATAGCAAAGGAGTAAAATACTACTTCAAAGAAAGATAA
>NW_011297123.1:0-436 GCF_000146605.3 Meleagris gallopavo | reverse complement strand
AAGAGCAGCATGTGAATCTGGAGACTGCGTCCTTGGGTGTGGGTGAGCCTTGAATGGGTGAGTGATTCCTGCTTGATTTCAGAGCTGTGAGCTCTGCTTTTCTGGAGGATCTCAAGCTGGATGGCTGTAATGAATAGGGCTATGTGCTAATTGCATCCATGCGGTGGGTGTTTTTTAAGGGCATTGTGTGCATCCTTGTTGTGTTTTAAATTATGTTCTGCGTCTCTTCTGATTTCATTTTGCAGCCTGATGGAGTTGAAGGATTGCCTGGGCTCCTCCAGTCAGTGGTGTGAGATGTGTCCAGCAGGTAATGAACATCATGCACCCCATGTTGGTGCGCTGCTTGTATGCAGGTAGGTTTGCGATGTGATCCGACTCCCCCATGCTGACCATCCACAGCTAGATCAAGTTGCTCAGAGTCTGAGCCAGGCTCACC
>NW_011297119.1:0-397 GCF_000146605.3 Meleagris gallopavo | reverse complement strand
GTAAGAGCAGCATCTGAATCTGGAGGACTGCGTTCCTTTGGGGGTGTGGGTGAGCCTTAGAATGGGGTGAGTGATTCCTGCTTGATTTCAGAGCTGTGAGCTCTGCTTTTCTGGAGGATCTCAAGCTGGATGGCTGTAATTCATGTGCTAATTGCATCCATGCGGTGTTTTTTAAGGGCATTGTGTGCATCCTCGTTGTGTTTTAAATGATGTTCTGCGTCTCTTCTGATTTCATTCTGCAGCCTGATGGAGTTGAAGGATTGCCTGGGCTCCTCCAGTCAGTGGTGTGAGATGTGTCCAGCAGGTAATGAACATCATGCACCCCATGTTGGTGCGCTGCTTGTATGCAGGTAGGTTTGCGATGTGATCCGACTCCCGCATGCTGACCATCCACAGC
>NW_011297118.1:0-481 GCF_000146605.3 Meleagris gallopavo | reverse complement strand
TTTGTGAATCTGACAAGAGAAAATTGGTTGTTTTTCTGTCCTAGATCTGAACAAGACAGTGGTCATGACAGTGGAGTGAAGATGCCTGTTTGGATTCATCACAGCCTTTCACACTGGTCACTTTGGGCATGAAGAAGTTTTTCATCCCCAAGGCAGCTGCTGACCCGAGGGAAGCTGCTGACCCCAAGGATGCATCAAGTAGAATCCTTCCCCTGCCCTCCTGCATGGGGATCTGCCTTGACTGTGACAATGGCAAGGTGGGCTTTTATGATGCCAGCCCCATGAAATGCCTGTACGAGTGTGAGGTGGAATGCTCAGGCATGATGTACCCAACATTTGCCTTAATGGGTGGTGCAGCAATTCATCTCAAGGAAACCATCCCAGCAAAGTAGTTGGCATACCAAGATGACCTGTAGGTTAGTGCTCTCCTGCTGCTGGTCTGAAATTAAAAATAAGAGCAGAAGCATTTTACCTTAGTTTT
>NW_011297116.1:0-498 GCF_000146605.3 Meleagris gallopavo | reverse complement strand
CGTACCAGCATGTCAGTCTCACCTCTGTGCTGGTCACGGATCATGGAGCAGATCATCCTGGAAGTGACTCTAAAGCACACATTCCAGTGCGTCACCACCCTGTGCGTAGAAAAGCCTGCCTCCTAATAACCAACCTAAACCTCCCCTGTCTCACTTGAAAACCATTTCCCCTTGTCCTATCGCTATCCACCTTCCTAAACAGCCGTTGCCCCCTCCTGCTTATGCGCTCCCTTCGAGTCTTGGAAGGCTGTCATGAGCTATCTCCAGAGCTTTCTCTTCTCCCACAGAAACAATCCCAGTTCCGTCAACATTTCTTTCTAAGAGAGGTGCTCCAGCCCTCTGATCATCTTCGTGGCCCTTCTCTGGACCTGCTCCAAAAGCTCCACATCATTCCTGTGCTGGAGCCCCAGGCCTGGACGCAGTGCTGCACATGGGTCCGCACACCAGAGCCGAGTCGAGGGGAACAATCACCTCCCTCTCCCTGCTGGTCGCTCCTCT
>NW_011297115.1:0-495 GCF_000146605.3 Meleagris gallopavo | reverse complement strand
GGGCTGCTAGGTGTAAGAGCAGCATCTGAATCTGGAGTCTGCGTTCCTTTGGGGTGTTGGGTGAGCCCTTAGAATGGGGTGAGTGATTCCTGCTTTCTTTCAGAGCTGTGAGCTCTGCTTTTCTGGAGGATCTCAAGCTGGATGGCTGTAATTAATAGGGCTATGTGCTAATTGCATCCATGCGGTGGGTGTTTTTTTAGGGCATTGTGTGCATCCTTGTTGTGTTTTAAATTACGTTCTGCGTCTCTTCTGATTTCATTTTGCAGCCTGATGGAGTTGAAGGATTGCCTGGGCTCCTCCAGTCAGTGGTGTGAGATGTGTCCAGCAGGTAATGAACATCATGCACCCCATGTTGGTGCGCTGCTTGTATGCAGGTAGGTTTGCGATGTGATCCGACTCCCCCATGCTGACCATCCACAGCTAGATCAAGTTGCTCAGAGTCTGAGCCAGGCTCACCTTGAAAGGGTCAGCACATCCACCATGTCTCTGGCAACC
>NW_011297114.1:0-369 GCF_000146605.3 Meleagris gallopavo | reverse complement strand
TGAGGAGAGGAGCTGGCTGGTATGGGGGAAGTGTGAATGTCCAGTGGAATGTGTTATATGCTTTGTTGCATGATACATCAGATAGGGATTTTGGCAGACATGGGGAAGCTTTTCAGCAGCTCGGACTGAGCACAGGTGAGGCCTTGGAATTGGTGCCAACCCCAGGAGCAAGCACATGAAAGACATATGAAGAAAAAGTCTGGTGGGTTGAGCACAGGAATTAGGGGCCCGTCAGGCTGCAGATTGGAAGTGCTTGCTTTGTTAAGCAATACAGATGCCTGCTGTCTGTCTATGTATTTTGCAATAAATAGCAGGGAAGAAGAAGGTAAAGTTTTTTAAAAAAATTATAAGCAAGCTGCCAGTAAATCT
>NW_011297111.1:0-429 GCF_000146605.3 Meleagris gallopavo | reverse complement strand
AAAAAAAAAAAAAAAAAAGAAGGAATCAAAAGATTAAATTATGAAACAAAGAACAAAACAGTGTAAGAAAATACATGATTTTAAACACCTTGAAAAGTTAATTTTTGCTTTTCCAAGTGAGGTGGGGTTTTTTGTTCGGTTGCTTATTTGAAGTTCTCATCTGCTTTTGTGATTTGTTCCTGAGCAAAAGTTTGAAGAATTTAAAATACTTTCCATAGGAAAAAAAGAAAAAAAATAACACAGTGAGATAAATTTGAATATACTGAAATTAAAAATTGATCAGAGTTTAGAAGTATGTTGATTATACTGAAGACAATACCCTCACAGTTATTAAGTGTGAGAGCAAGGGAGATGTTTTTTATTTTAATATTGCAAAAAGGTACTCCAATTTTTATACAAGTATGCGTACGTATACATGCAAAAACAAAC
>NW_011297110.1:0-312 GCF_000146605.3 Meleagris gallopavo | reverse complement strand
ACAGAAGGGAGAGAGATACTGCAATGAAGTGAGTGCAGCCTCTCTGTCCTCTTGCATCAGAGTGTCTGATTGCACGCTTTTGCCTACCGATGCCTGCTCAGACAAGTGCTGAGATGCAGCTGAACTGTGCTGTAGCTCAGCAGAAGACCCCTTGCAGTCACTGCAGTCATGCTGGGTGTGAACAGCATCAAAGAGCTGCGTGTGGAGGCTACCAAGGTGGCTCAGTATGAGCTAGGACAGGCTGGGTGTAGCGTAGCCATAGTTGTGCAAAATAAGCCTGCTACGGCTTGCAATGAAGCTACATACATATGC
>NW_011297108.1:0-441 GCF_000146605.3 Meleagris gallopavo | reverse complement strand
CCCCCGTCACAGACACAGATCTAGAGATAACTCCATGACAGCTCTCAGCCTGGTCATGGCTGTACTCAGACACAGCTCTTCGCAATCTGTCCACTTCCTAACGTAGAGGACAATGCACGCACACACACGCACGCACGCACACAAACACACCCTGTATATCCCTTCTGAAGAGCCTGTAGCCCTGAATCACAGTACGCCAGTTGTGAGATTGGTCCCACCACGTTTCCCTGATAGCAACCAGACCGTTATTTTCCAAGCACATCATGGCTTCCAGCTCCTCCTGCTTATTTCCCATGCTGCGTGCATTGGTGGAAAGGCACTTCAGTTGGGCTTTCTGGCACACTGCCTTTCTAGAGGGGCCCTCCCGCAAACCTCCAAAAGAAATCTGAAGTTCTCCCCCACAGCTTCCTAGAGGGACATGAGAAGGTTTGGACGAGGAGT
>NW_011297106.1:0-388 GCF_000146605.3 Meleagris gallopavo | reverse complement strand
AGATCATATCTAGGCAGGGGGCAGGTTGATACCAGTGGAGAAACGAGTGGTGGGAGTTGATGGCTGAAGGATAAAGTGAGGCGAATGCTCGTGAGAGACAAGCACATTTGTATTGGCTTCACCCAAGCCTGGCTGGGCTTAGTGGATGGGACGTGACGGGAGCACAGCCTGAAGCAGGACTTGACTCAGGAGCTCCACTAAGCGCTGGCACGTGTTCTTTAGTCCCCCAGGTCCTCCAGAGCTGCGCCGAGTTCCTTGAGCAGCATGGCGTGGTGCAGGGGATATACCGCCTGTCCGGCGTCGCGTCCAACGTCCAGCGCCTCCGGTAAGAGTGCTGCGACTGACACAGCTGGACTGCAGGTGGGGTGGCTTTACTTGCTTTCCTCTT
>NW_011297105.1:0-456 GCF_000146605.3 Meleagris gallopavo | reverse complement strand
TCAGTGTACGTGAAGCAGACACACCCCCAAACAGGTGATGACCTACAACTTGCTTTTTTCTTAGTCACCATGTTTCCCTGATCTCTAAGTTCTTCCATGCCCAGGAAAACGGAGGGGTTTGATCTCATTGGTGCCAACAACCATCAAAGAAGTTGGTCGTCAGAAATAATGTCCCGATTGCTAGTGGATGGTTGTGCATTTAGATTGTTTTCTTAATGTTGGTAAGCGTTCCAGAGCCTTCTTGGGTTCTCTGAACGCCTGAATGAAGATGAGGTGAAGTCGTTGCAGTTCCTTGTGAAGTGATAAACGAGCTGTGGCCAGCTATGCTTGTTGGTGCTCAAGAATGCCACCTCAGCAAGCAGAGACTTTGACAACCCTGCTAGGAGAACAGAGAGAAGAAGGGATGGATGGAGATCAGACTCCTGGGCTGGCAATCAGTCTCTGCTGAGCATGTCC
>NW_011297103.1:0-404 GCF_000146605.3 Meleagris gallopavo | reverse complement strand
TCTGGGGGAACCCTATTGTGCCGGGCTCTGGAATGGGTAAACGCTGGCGGGTGTGCATCGCCTTACCTGCTGGGCAGACAATGACCAGTCAGCAAAGTGAGTTCCGGGGGCATGCCGGGAAATGCACATTCCACTTCCTTGCTGTTTCCACAGAGACCAACACATCTCTCCGTGCAGTTGTTACGGCACTTGGGAGCACCGCAGCTCTGCTGCCACCTGTTGGACACAATACAGTCATGAAGGCACTGCCCTGCATCCGGGCCTCTTGCACAAACCTGTGCTCCTTGCTCGGAGCACATGGCTGCACTCTGTGCACCATGTTGCTTACCACCAGAGAAGGCTCAGCTACCCAACACCATTTTGGCTTCCATCTTGTCTGATAACTGCTCATTATGCACAGCCCT
>NW_011297102.1:0-422 GCF_000146605.3 Meleagris gallopavo | reverse complement strand
ACCTCAGATTGTTGACACTGTTTTCAATTATTTCGGGGTCCCCTATTTCTTTATAGTCCAGGGGCGAGAATCCGCGGATCCCTCCGCCCTTCTAGTCACGGAACCGGGCCGAACCAGCCCGTAAACCGTTGACACATCCAAAGATGCGCAGTCAGCGGGCCAAGGGAGGAGATCCCCCATCCCTCTGCTCTGCGCTGGTGAGGCCTCAGCTGCAGTGCTGCGTCCAGATGTGGAGACCTCAGTGCAGGGAGACATGGAGCTGTGCGAGTGCATCCAGAGTACAGCCACAAACACGAACCCAAGGATGGAACCCCTCTCCTGTAAGCAAGGAGAGCTGGGCTGTTCAGCCTCCTGGAGAAGTGAAGGCTCCAAGGGAACCTGGTAACAGCCTTTCAATACCTAAAGGAAAGAACAAGGGAAAA
>NW_011297101.1:0-322 GCF_000146605.3 Meleagris gallopavo | reverse complement strand
CGTCCTCCTCGTGGAGGACTTGGTTTTTGTTCCCATCCTCGATCGTTGATGGGGCAGGTGGTTAGACCAAGCCGGGAGAGCCAGCTGGAGGGCTGGCACTTGGTCTCTAAGGGATGCTGCTCCTCGGGAAGGAGCAGCTTTTTGTCCCAATTCCGGGCCCAGCTGAGACAGCTGGCAAAGTCAGGAATTGGAGACACGAAAGCAAGTAAGATCAGGAAGAGATTCAGGCTGACCTTCATCCTGTTCTCTCCCACGGACCACTCTCAACACACGAAGTGGCTGTCACCCAGAGCAGAGCTCCAGCAGTGACCACCAGGACGGA
>NW_011297100.1:0-428 GCF_000146605.3 Meleagris gallopavo | reverse complement strand
GGGGACAGAAATGTATTTCGGATAGAATGAGCCACATATTGTGAGGAAACGGGTGTTTCTGAGGGAAACTGCCATCTACTTTTGACACAGGTGGTGGTTCTGAAATAGAATGCCCCAAAGTCTGGGAGTAAGCGTCATAATGAGGAATGTAATGGAGTCGATTCTAGTTGAAAAGTTGTAATTTTTTTTGACTTAAATCTGTTACTTCTGCATGGTAATGTGATATTGCTGATTTAAGTGATATTGGTGATTGTAAGGTAGAGGTCATCACACGGAAACGCACACGGAAACGTACTGCCAGACTAAATCAAATGCTATGCACTTCGGACGCAGCACAGCGTGCGGGATTCTGCCACTGCACATAGCGACTAAAGTTCCAGTTTAAAGCCGCTGAGAAATCGGTGTAGCGCTACATCGCGAATGCCGCT
>NW_011297099.1:0-382 GCF_000146605.3 Meleagris gallopavo | reverse complement strand
AGAGCTGTGAGCTCTGCTTTTCTGGAGGATCTCAAGCTGGATGGCTGTCATTAATAGGGCTATGTGCTAATTGCATCCATTGCGGTTGGGTGTTTTTTAAGGGTCATTGTGTGCATCCTTGTTGTGTTTTAAATGATGTTCTGCGTCTCTTCTGATTTCATTTTGCAGCCTGATGGAGTTGAAGGATTGCCTGGGCTCCTCCAGTCAGTGGTGTGAGATGTGTCCAGCAGGTAATGAACATCACGCACCCCATGTTGGTGTGCTGCTTGTATGCAGGTAGGTTTGCGATGTGATCCGACTGCCCCATGCTGACCATCCACAGCTAGATCAAGTTGCTCAGAGTCTGAGCCAGGCTCACCTTGAAAAGGGCCAGCACATCCAC
>NW_011297096.1:0-427 GCF_000146605.3 Meleagris gallopavo | reverse complement strand
AGCACATCCACCACTGTCTCTGGCAACCCTCGTGCCACTGCCTCAGCACCTCACTGTACAAGTACATTTTCCTTAGATTTCACCTTCCATTTTCCCTTGTTCTTTCCTTTAGGTATTGAAAGGCTGTTACCAGGTTCCCTTGGAGCCTTCACTTCTCCAGGCTGAACAGCCCAGCTCTCCTTGCTTACAGGACAGGGGTTCCATCCTTGGGTTCGTGTTTGTGGCTGTACTCTGGATGCACTCGCACAGCTCCATGTCTCCCTGCACTGAGGACTCCGCATGTGGACGCAGCACTGCAGCTGAGGCCTCACCAGCGCAGAGCAGAGGGATGGGGATCTCCTCCCTTCGCCCGCTGACTGCGCATCTTTGGATGCAGCCCAGGATACGGTTGGCTTTCTGGGCTGGAAGGGCCCACTGCTGGCTTGTG
>NW_011297094.1:0-461 GCF_000146605.3 Meleagris gallopavo | reverse complement strand
CTTTTTTGGGGGATGGCAAGTGCGCTGAAGGGCTGCTAGGTGTAAGAGCAGCATCTGAATCTGAAGACTGCTTCCTTTGGGGTGTGGGGTGAGCCCTTAGAATGGGGTGAGTGATTCCTGCTTGATTTCAGAGCTGTGAGCTCTTGCTTTTTCTGGAGGATCTCAAGCTGGATGGCTGTCATTAATAGGGCTATGTGCTAATTGCATCCATGCGGTGGGTGTTTTTTTAAGGGCATTGTGTGCATCCTTGTTGTGTTTTAAATTATGTTCTGCGTCTCGTCTGATTTCATTTTGCAGCCTGATGGAGTTGAAGGATTGCCTGGGCTCCTCCAGTCAGTGGTGTGAGATGTGTCCAGCAGGTAATGAACATCATGCACCCCATGTTGGTGCGCTGCTTGTATGCAGGTAGGTTTGCGATGTGATCCGACTGCCCCATGCTGACCATCCACAGCTAGATCAAG
>NW_011297093.1:0-402 GCF_000146605.3 Meleagris gallopavo | reverse complement strand
CGAAGTGCAAACCGCTCCTCTCCGACGTGCGGACGCGAGACCGCTCGCGCGTCGGAGAAAAGCAGCAGGCACAAGTCGCCCGTTCTCGGCAAGTGAGAAACACGAGAGCGCTGCTGACGGCTGAAAGCGGCACTCGGGGAGAAGCGCGATTTCTCGACCAGCGTCGGCAAACTCTCCGGAGCGGTTCAGCGCGAGTGCCGCTTTCTACGCATGAGAGCGAAGCAGTGCAATTCCGATGCCGAGAACGTGCGAATTCAGCCTCCTGCACTACCTCCGTAGGGAGGTTTTTTCTCCGCAGGCCAGAAAGGATCGCTCCCCACTTTCTGTCACGCTCTCTCTCCCTGGGAGCGAAACAAATCGTCGCTCCCCGAACTTCCAACAGGCCTTATTAGAGAGGGTTTT
>NW_011297091.1:0-430 GCF_000146605.3 Meleagris gallopavo | reverse complement strand
TTTCATTTTCATTTAGGTTCTCTGAGTAGATTAGTGTAGCTTGCACATAACTACACACGTCACTCTGAAAGTAATGCCTCCTGTTTATTTCCATGGAAATTACAGCAGCAATAACACTGTTTGATAGAGAAAATTCTCAGCTAAAAAATACTATTTTTCAACATATTCACCACCATTAGCTCTGCATTTTCAACAGTGATGAACAAGTGCCTGCATGCCACATTTGTACAAATCTGCACCAGTTGAGGTGACTCACTGTTTCACAGCTATAATTACATCATTGCTGAAATGCACCACCCACCACCCACCACCTCAACTGTGCTCACATCCACTGTTTGGTCTCCAGATACATTCAGCAAGCATTAGTTAATGCCAGCGAGTACGATTTTTTTCCTGATGGAGGAATTCAATGACACACCTTTGCTTCATA
>NW_011297090.1:0-347 GCF_000146605.3 Meleagris gallopavo | reverse complement strand
CTCTCTCTCTCTCTCTCTCTCTCTCTCTCTCTCTCTCTCTCTCTCTCTCTCTCTCTCTCTCTCTCTCTCTCTCTCTCTCTCTCTCTCTCTCTCTCTCTCTCTCTCTCTCTCTCTCTCTCTCTCTCTCTCTCTCTCTCTCTCTCTCTCTCTCTCTCTCTCTCTCTCTCTCTCTCTCTCTCTCTCTCTCTCTCTCTCTCTCTCTCTCTCTCTCTCTCTCTCTCTCTCTCTCTCTCTCTCTCTCTCTCTCTCTCTCTCTCTCTCTCTCTCTCTCTCTCTCTCTCTCTCTCTCTCTCTCTCTCTCTCTCTCTCTCTCTCTCTCTCTCTTCTCTCCTCTCCTCCTCTCCTCT
>NW_011297087.1:0-420 GCF_000146605.3 Meleagris gallopavo | reverse complement strand
CCTGAGACAACCAGAATAGTGCTCTCAGTCTTTGAAATTTAACAGACAGATATATAATATAAATCCTATAGATCCAGATTTCTCTCGTGCAGGATTACGGCTGGCTTTGAAACCTGCAGCACATTCAGTGATGGGGGCCACGTGTTTCCCACATAGCTGGATTTGGGCTTTGGCACAAAACACAGTTCTTTGCAGTTGCTCTCTTTGGAACAGCACCAACCTACCTGTTAAGGGAGCTTCCTGAAGATTCTGTGCTCTCTGAGAACCATCTGAACCTTCTGTTCCACAGCTTTTAGCAGGCCTCCCATGAGATGATACGCTCTCAGTGGAGTTACAACATTTCATTTCTTCAGTTTCATTCTGTTAAAGACAGTGTTTCCATTAAGAGAACGTAAAGGTACTCCACAGGTATTTGAAGAA
>NW_011297084.1:0-488 GCF_000146605.3 Meleagris gallopavo | reverse complement strand
TAGGCGGGGTGGTGGAGTTGCTCTTTATGTGAGAGAGCAGCTAGACTGTATTGAAATTCGACTTGGGGGAGAGTGATGTAGCAGTGGAGAGCTTATGGGTGAGAATCAAGGGGCAGGCTGGTAAGGGTGACACTGTTGTGGGGTGTACTACAGGCCCCCTGATCAGGATGAGGAGGCTGATGAGGCCTTCCAAAAGCAACTGGATGTAGCGTCACGTTCCCAGGCACTGGTGCTTATGGGGGACTTCAATTATCCAGATATTTGCTGGATGACCAACATAGCCAGGCACGCACGGTCCAGACGGTTCTTGCAGTGTGTTGAAGACAACTTTCTGATGCAGGTGGTGGAGGAACCGACGCGGGGAGGGGTGTTACTGGACCTTATTTTCACCAACAGGGATGGACTTGTTAAGGAAGTAAAGGTAGGGGGCAGTTTGGGTTGTAGTGATCATGAGATGGTGGAGTTCAAGATCCTGAGCGGAAGAAGCA
>NW_011297083.1:0-500 GCF_000146605.3 Meleagris gallopavo | reverse complement strand
TATTCAAACAGGGTCAGCCAGAGTTGATTGATTGCCCAGGAGTGTGTCCAGAGAAGGGCAGCAAAGCTGTGAAGGGTCTGGAGCACACAGTTTCCGAGGAGTGGCTGTGATTATTCAGTCTGAACAGTGTGGACTGGCTCTTGGCCTGGATGCCATGAGCAGCAACACAGATAACGGTAGCAACAGCAGAATGTGCTACAGAAACCTGAGGCTAATACTGGTTTGTTCCAGGCAGTAACACAGTGAGGCGTTCAGAAGCTGCAAAGAGAATGTCACCACCTGGCCTTGGCAGACTCGTACAAGTTTGCAAGGGGACAATTTCCCTCCTGGGCGTATTGTCATCCCCACCCCAAGACTTCCTGAGAGTCCTTTGGTTTACCCTAAGGCTTACCCTGAGTTCCATGCAGATATGTGGACATCCTTCCCACAGGCTAATACTGGGGGATAATTACTTTCCCTATTATTTTCAGCTGACAAATCTTGCGTACTTCAAGTTCGGT
>NW_011297082.1:0-363 GCF_000146605.3 Meleagris gallopavo | reverse complement strand
GGGTAGATAGCAGCAGGATGAGTTTGAAGTGGAGGAGGGATTGAGGTTGGATGTGAGGGGAAGTCTTTGCTGTGAGAGTGGTGAGGTGCTGGAACAGCTGCCCAGAGAGGCTGTGGATGCCCCATCCATCCCTGGAGGTGTTCAAGGCCAGGTTGGATGGGGCCCTGGGCAGCCTGGTGTAGTTTGTAATGGGGAGGTTGGTGGCTCTGCCTGTGGCAGGGAGGTTGGAGATTCGTGATCCCTGGGGGCCTTCCCAACCCTGGCCATTCTGTGATTCTGTGATATTGGCCCTGTCCATCATGGTGGAGCAGCCTGGTGGCCCCTATGATGTCATAAGCGGCTGGAATGAGGGCAGGAGCAGTG
>NW_011297081.1:0-352 GCF_000146605.3 Meleagris gallopavo | reverse complement strand
TTCCTTCCTTTCCTTTTTTCGTTCTCTTTCCTTCTCTTCTTGCTGTCTCTTTTCTTTCTTCTTCTTTCTCTCTCCCTCTTTCCTCCTCACTTTTTCCTCTCTCTTTTTCTTTTGCTTTCTCTCCTTCTTGCTTTTTCTTTCCTTCCTTCATTTTTTTCTGAAAAGAGACTGCAGAGAAATTCCTCCCAATCACCACCAGTGAGTTTATATTCTGTTCTTCATATTGGAAGAGTTTAATCTCCTCTGCAACAAGTAATAAAACATAATTGCCTGTTTTTGAAATGTTTGTTTGAAAAAGGATTCAGAAGGTAGCCGATTCTGTTCTCTTCACATTTCTTCCAGTTCAAGCAGC
>NW_011297080.1:0-309 GCF_000146605.3 Meleagris gallopavo | reverse complement strand
TTGTGGTCAGTGGGTCAGTGGAATGGGGTGGGTTCGTGTGAGGTCGACTGGGGTCACCGGGCCTTGGGGTCACTGGGGTCATTGGAAGCCGTTCCCAGCTTTCCAGGTGTGACTCCGCCTCAGGAACTCCCTCTGTCCCCTCTCATTTATTCCTCTCAGCTCCCACGAGGCGCCATGGCGTCGGCTTAACTCGCACTCCGCCATCGCACTCAGTAAACAAGTTTGTCCGCAGATCGTTGTCGCTTTGTTCTTTCTTCCTTCCTGGAGCCCAGCTCCCAGCTCCCCGTCCCGTCTCCCCTTCCCTTCCCA
>NW_011297078.1:0-508 GCF_000146605.3 Meleagris gallopavo | reverse complement strand
AATGAGTTTTAATATTCTAGGGTATGAAAGTGAATGGGTGAATCTGAGGGCAGAGAGAAAAAAATACCAGTATGGAGTCAATGTCACCAGCTCAGCACGCATCAGAGTTGATAAGTAATCTCTGCACAGTAATATTTTGGATCAAATTCAGATCTAGTTTGCCCAGAATGTCAAACTCTATTAACTAATTTAAAAAAAAGACTCTTAGCATTCATCTATATTAAGTACAAGATTGTCATCTTGTATCCAAATGAGCTTTGCATGCCTCAGCAGCTGGACACTCATCGTCAGGAGATTGCTAGAAGTCTGATGGTCCTGCTGAAGGTGTGTTCAGGAGTCAGCATTCAGCATAATGGGTGGTGATTTTTATTCATCCTGAACTGGTAGAATTTGTTTCTCCATGTGGTTGTAGAGGCCAGTTTTGGCAGCAGCTTCAAAGAGGTAGTAGATGAATTCATTAACAAAGACTCATCGAGATTTTAATGGAAATATACAAAGCTTCACTAAC
>NW_011297076.1:0-418 GCF_000146605.3 Meleagris gallopavo | reverse complement strand
TTTAACTTTCTACTCTGATCAGCAACTTTCTTAGTGGAAGGAAAACAGCTATTTCACAGGAGGGTTATAAGTTCAGTAAAGGCCAATACTACATACAGAAAATACCAAAAGCTTCTACTGCAAAATACAACCTACCTTTCACAACCAGACCCAGCACCAACCAGGGAGCACCGCCACTCACAGCTCTCCAACTGCACTCCTGCACCGCTGATCACCACCCTCTGAGCTCAGCCAGTAAACCAGTTCTCAGCCCACACCATTATCCACTCATCCATCCCACACTTTCTCAGCTTCATTACCAGGATGTCATGGGAGACTGTAACAAAAACATTGCTGAAGTCAAGGTAGACGACATCCAGCAGCACCTGAAATGGTCCTTCCCACTCAGGCTGAAGCTTTGATTCCTTACACGTGCGTA
>NW_011297074.1:0-532 GCF_000146605.3 Meleagris gallopavo | reverse complement strand
TGAATTTCATTTAGTTATTACCATTACCCAAAAGTAGGCCAAAAAGACAAATACTTGCTAACCGAGTCCCCTTCTTACCTTTTGTGCAATGTAGAACTAGAAAGAAAAACAAAAAGAAAAAAGAAAAAAAGTACATAAAGTCATAGAACCCAGTCCTAGACATTCCTTTAAATGCTTATTCAGAAAGATATTTCTCAACAGAATTTATTCAGTATAGATCAGATTTGTCCATAGATGTCATGCAAAAATCTTCTTGTTTTGAGTCATACAGGGAAACAAGGTACAAAAAGAAATTATGTTCAAATTCTTTTGTGACTCACTAAATCAGAATCTGGCCTTCATGAAATACTTTCTTCTTTTTAACTTATCTTTTGGAAAACCAACTGTATCTGTTCGATGTCTGAAAATTCAAAATTTGATTAATTAGAATAGAGGCTAATTTCTTAAACATTTGATTGAGATACTTCTAAATGCTGTCTAGATTCAGGCAGGCAAATCACCTAGGAATCAATTCATCCTACACTGTACTATT
>NW_011297073.1:0-497 GCF_000146605.3 Meleagris gallopavo | reverse complement strand
GGGACTTGACCTGACTGCCTCGACTTCTGAAATACCATGGAGAGTGGCTCGGTGACTGCAGCGGTGAATTCCCTCGGAACTCTGGGACTCATCTCGTCAGGACCCAAAGACTCCTGGATGTTTGGGTCCTCAGGTGGTCCAGAACCTGATCTCCCATGGCAGTGTGGGGAATGGGAAGGGGTGTGTGGGACTCAGGAAGCAATGGCAGTCCCACCTCACCAAAGCAAAGCAAAGATGAGGGCTGTGCATAATGAGCAGTTCTCAGACAAGATGGAAGCCAAAATGGTGTTGGGTACCTGAGCCTTCTCTGGTGGTAAGCAACATGGTGCACAGAGTGCAGCCATGTGCTCCGAGCAAGGAGCACAGGTTTGTGCAAGAGGCCCGGATGCAGGGCAGTGCCTTCATGACTGTATTGTGTCCAACAGGTGGCAGCAGAGCTGCGGTGCTCCCAAGTGCCGTAACAAGTGCACGGAGAGATGTGTTGGTCTCTGTGGAAA
>NW_011297072.1:0-316 GCF_000146605.3 Meleagris gallopavo | reverse complement strand
TCCTATTTCTGGGAGAAAGCTTGTATGTCTGGGAGAAACGTCATCTATTATTGGAGAAACTGTTATTTCTAGGAGAAATGTCATATATCAGGGGAGAATCCTGCAACTTCTGGGGAAAATGTCATATTTCTAGGCAGACCACTGGTATTTCTGGGAGAAAATGTCATGTTTCTGGTTGAAAATGTCCTATTTCTGGGAGAAAACAGGTATTTCTGAGAAAAACAGCAAGTTCATTGAGAAAATGTCCTATTTCTGGGAGAAAACTGGTATTTCGGGAGGAATGTTTATTCTTTGGAGAAAACACCTATGTCAGTGA
>NW_011297069.1:0-489 GCF_000146605.3 Meleagris gallopavo | reverse complement strand
TCCAACGCTTAGTCTCTGTTGCCGAGGTACGTTGATCCCTGACGTGTCCTGTTGACATGCTTGCTGAGTTGCTCTGGGCTTGGTGTCGGATGTCCCTTGTGCTCACGTTGCTTTCACTGGGTGCTTTTCCTTTCCTATCTTCAGGTCTCCCCTGTGCTGATGGAATGTCAGTGCCATGTGACAACGTTGTCTTCTTTTTCTGTTTTGGATTCAGCAGCGTTTTTCTACCCTTTTTGATCTGTTTTTCTCTTTTTTTTCCATGTTGCCCGTTGGCGCTTTGTTGGAGTTTCCTGGATCCAAATGTAGCCTTCTGACCACGTGTGATGCCCAAAGAAGAGGTAGGCTACCAAACAGGCTTGTGCTGAGTGCTGTCCATGAATTGGGGTTTCTCAATTCACCAGAATTCTTTTCCACATGACGTTGTTCAGTGCTGTATGTGAAGCTTTCTTCTTTCTAGGATTGGCGTCTGCACCACCAGATGCGGTAGCC
>NW_011297068.1:0-366 GCF_000146605.3 Meleagris gallopavo | reverse complement strand
GATGAGCAGAGGCTGCAGCACCTCCCTACAAAGGACAGGGCTGAGGGAGCTGGGCTTGTTCAGCATGGAGAAGAGAAGCTGCGGGGTGACCTCAGTGCAGCCTGCAGGACCTAAAGGGAGCCTGCAGACAGAGGGGAGTCAGCTCTTGGAAAGGGGAGATAACAGCAGGACAAGGGGGAATGGTTGGAAGGTGAGGGAGGGCAGATGGAGGTTGGATGTCAGGGGGAAGTTCTTTACTCAGAGAGTGGTGAGGTGCTGGAACAGCTGCCCAGAGAGGCTGTGGATCCCCGTCCATCCCTGGAGGTGTTCAAGGCCAGCTTGGATGGGGCCCTGGGCAGCCTGGGCTGCTGTGAGATGTGGAGGTTG
>NW_011297066.1:0-494 GCF_000146605.3 Meleagris gallopavo | reverse complement strand
CAGAATACATTAAAGTTGAAGATCTCTTTCAAGGCAGTGAGAGATTAACACAGAATGTGTCCTCCAGGATTTATTTCCAGGTTGCAGAAATTGGGCTGCAGACCAAACACGTGTTTTGTTCTTTTTTAGCAGTTTAAAGATTTCTTTTCTTGTCATGATATTATGTTTGCCTTGTTTCCTTTCTCACACTAACAGTATTGTCAATTGAGGCCTTGATTGAGTTATAATGATTGTATTATTAATATAATCAGTGTTCTATAGCATGGTAGAAGTTGTCGGTATCTTCAGTGACAATCTCAATGTACTGCGTCCCCTTCTAAAGGGCACCGATCCTGCCGCCTGCGTTTCGGTGACAACAGAGCAGCAGCATCTTACTGAAACTCTTGGGCATCTTATTGCGACACAGGCCATTGATCGCTGTGAGCCATCTCTCCCCATAGATATCACTATCCTAAGTGGCCACGGGCAACTGCTGGGTGCACTGACACAGTGCA
>NW_011297064.1:0-338 GCF_000146605.3 Meleagris gallopavo | reverse complement strand
ACTTCAGCCGGCTGCTTTTCTTCCGACGAGTGAGCGGGCGTCCTGTGCGCGCATCGGAAATGAGCGCAGAATGCACTACGCCTACCTCTGAATACTATGTCTCTGCCTTTATTTCGAGCCACAATTCATGCTAGTCAGGTTTCCACTGCTACACATCTGCATTCAGAGAGGAAAAGAGTGGAAGGGAAAACCAGCTCTAATAAGGCATTTGCAAGTTCGAGGAGCGACAGCTGTAGTGCTCTCAGGGAGAGCGTTTCAGAAAGTGGGCACAGAGCCTTTCAGGGCTGCGCAGAAAACCCCCACTCGCAGGTAGTGCAGGAGGCTGAATTCGCACTTGT
>NW_011297063.1:0-509 GCF_000146605.3 Meleagris gallopavo | reverse complement strand
CTGCTTTGCACCAAGAGCCGTCCCTGGATCTGCCATTTTAGACCAGATCAGGGCCAAAGAGGTACAAAGCAATGATGCAGCAGTAGGTAGGATTGCCGGCCTCATCCCTGCACCTCCACACTGGGGACAACCAGACAGCACATCAAAGGAGCAGCACTGCTCCCACTGTCCCCATCCCATATGGAGCACGCTGCTGGTCCCTGTGGCCACCCACACCGCCACACACATCCATCACTCAGCCCCGCTGAACCTTACCACTGGCCACAGCCCTGACCCCACCATCTCCCTCTCTTTCCCTGTGGATTCAAGTGCAAATGCCTCAGGGCTGCGTGCTGGACAGCCCCTGGCACCGCCGCTGACGTCCCACGTCCCTCCAACTGTGTGACCGCACTCCTGGGTGATTTACGGCAGGAAACGTCTGCGGGGTAACAAATGGCCGAGTGGTTTCCCCTTTTTCTTTTTCTTTCCCCTTTCTTCCTCCTCCTGCAATAAAACGACTCTCAGTTTTT
>NW_011297061.1:0-448 GCF_000146605.3 Meleagris gallopavo | reverse complement strand
TCTCCTCTCCCACTCCTCCCTCTGCCCCCAGATGTCCTTTCTGCCTCATGGAGACTCTGTTCACCTCTTTCCCCACACAACCCATTAAGTTCCTCCCAGAATCTCTTTCAACAACATTGAGACCCCCATTCCCCTCTTCCCCCTGCCCCGTGTCCCCTGAGGTCTCCCCCAAACTCCCTTTCCACAGCATGGAAGCCTCACTAACCTATTTTTTCCTCCCACAACTCCCCTTTCCATCCCTGGAGTCCTGCAGAAAAACCTGGAGATGTCCTAGGAGGGTTTGGAGCATTCAGGGGGTCCCCAGGTTGGCCGCGGGGGTCCCTTGAAGGATCTGGAAGCTCCCAGGATGGCTCCAGGAGCTCTGAGGAGCCACTGGGATGATCTGGAGATGTCCCAGGGGAGTCTGGTAGGGTCCGGAGAGTCCTCATGTGGGTCTGAGTGGTCCTGG
>NW_011297058.1:0-421 GCF_000146605.3 Meleagris gallopavo | reverse complement strand
CCCAGATGCTTGTACCAACTGGGCGTACGAAGCCTTGGAGCAGCCCTGCGGAGGACTCGGGGATCCTGGTGGACAAAGAGCTGGACATAAGCCCAGTAGTGTGCACTTGCAGCCCAGAAGGCCAACTGTATCCTGGGCTGCATTCAAAGAGGAGCGACCAGCAGGGAGAGGGAGGTGATTGTCCCCCTCGACTCGGCTCTGGTGCGGCCCCATGTGCAGCACTGCGTCCAGGCCTGGGGCTCCAGCACGGGAATGATGTGGAGCTTTTGGAGCAGGTCCAGAGAAGGGCCACGAAGATGATCAGAGGGCTGGAGCACCTCTCTTAGAAAGAAATGTTGAGGGAACTGGGATTGTTTCTGTGGGAGAAGAGAAAGCTCTGGAGATAGCTCATGACAGCCTTCCAAGACTCGAAGGGAGCGCA
>NW_011297057.1:0-333 GCF_000146605.3 Meleagris gallopavo | reverse complement strand
CTCTCTCTCTCTCTCTCTCTCTCTCTCTCTCTCTCTCTCTCTCTCTCTCTCTCTCTCTCTCTCTCTCTCTCTCTCTCTCTCTCTCTCTCTCTCTCTCTCTCTCTCTCTCTCTCTCTCTCTCTCTCTCTCTCTCTCTCTCTCTCTCTCTCTCTCTCTCTCTCTCTCTCTCTCTCTCTCTCTCTCTCTCTCTCTCTCTCTCTCTCTCTCTCTCTCTCTCTCTCTCTCTCTCTCTCTCTCTCTCTCTCTCTCTCTCTCTCTCTCTCTCTCTCTCTCTCTCTCTCTCTCTCTCTCGTCTCTCTCTCTCCTCTCCTCTCCTCTCCTCTCCTCTCCTCT
>NW_011297056.1:0-319 GCF_000146605.3 Meleagris gallopavo | reverse complement strand
CTTCGTTTTCTATTTCCTTGTTTTGTTTTTGTTCTTTTTATTTTTATTTTTTTCTTGTAGTTGAGTTTTTTGTTTGCTTTGCATTGTCTTTGTTTCCTATTTGTGTATTCTTTGTCTTTCCAGCTGCTTTCTTTGCGTGATCTCGTTCCTTGCTGCAAGCATCCTTTCCTGTTCAGAGTATGTTTGTTGGCTTTGCTTTCAGTTGCTCCTTTGCTTTCCCATTCTTTGCCTTGCCTTGCTTTGCCTCCCTTGTCTCCTTGCCCATGCCATTCCTCTTAGCTTGCCTTCACTTACCTGATGCTGTCTCTCGGCCTTGACT
>NW_011297052.1:0-313 GCF_000146605.3 Meleagris gallopavo | reverse complement strand
ATCTTTCTTGTCTATGGTAGAAATAGTGCTCAACCAGATTTCCAAGCTGACAGAAATATGTTTGAGAGATAATGTAAAGATATGGGTTTGGGGGAAATATGTAAATATGTCCCATCTGTGTTCAGATTGAGTGGGCTGCCTATCTAATACCTGTAACTTTAGTTGTGATGGAAGCAGACTTGTAGTTTAGTCTCCAGTTCTCTTAGCAATGTTTCTTGTGTTGTTTTTTCTTTGCTGCCGATTGACCAATTCCTTCTTTTTCCAGTGTTCTTGCATATGTGTGTTCACTCTTCTGCATCTTCACTCCAAACAG
>NW_011297048.1:0-521 GCF_000146605.3 Meleagris gallopavo | reverse complement strand
AAAAAGTGCTCTTTTCTGGGGAGAGAGTAGCATAGTTGTTGGAAAATGCACCCATTTGTGAGAAAGCTGCTTTGTTTCCGGGAGGAAATAGCATTCTTTGGGGAGAAGATGTCCTCTTTTGGATGGAAAAGTAGTACTTGTGGGAGAAGCTGTCCAATGTTTGGGCCCAAGGTAGCATTACTGGGAGGTAATGTCATTGTATTGGAGAAGGGTGGTATTCCTTGGGGAGAATGTGTTCTTTTTGGAAGCCAACGGTGTACTTCGGGGGGAAAAAGCGTCCTTTCTGGGAGAAAGTGTCCTAGTTTGGGGAGAACGTGTCATAGTGCGGAGTGTGGTGTAGCAGATTAGGGGGAATTGGGAGGTATTCCTAAGAGAACTGTCATTTCTGGGTGAAAAGGTCTTATGTGGGGGAAAAGGTGAGGAATGTGTGAGAAAGCTGGTGTTTCTGGGAGTAAATGCCATCTTTTGGGGGCTAGAAATGGTCTTTCTGGTGGGATGTGCCACATCTTTGTGAGGCAATC
>NW_011297046.1:0-450 GCF_000146605.3 Meleagris gallopavo | reverse complement strand
ATTTCCCATGACATGTGTAAAGATTTAGTACTCATTTCAGTATGTTTTTTCAATATAGGTTGTTCTGAAAGGAATGCTTCCTCTTTAATATCCAAGGAGACCACAGATGTGAAGAGCACAATAACACTAAGTCATAGAGCAAATTCTCAGCTTCAAAATGCTGTTTTTCAACATAGTCACCATCAGTAGTCTGTCTAGGTTCCAGGAAATCTGGAAAGATCACCTCTTTCTCAGTCCCAAAAGACAGTGCACATCACAGTGCATACTTCTTTGTTCAATGAGGAATTCACATGTCACCACTACATGGTCTGCAGTTTTGATTATGTGAGTGCCAAACAAGAAATTCTTCCAGATGCCCTTCTACTACAGCAGAATGATAAGTGTTAGGTGGCAGCAGCAACAACAGAAGAAACTCATGTGACTGTGACCTGAGACATCTACAGTATTAGG
>NW_011297044.1:0-400 GCF_000146605.3 Meleagris gallopavo | reverse complement strand
GACCTACGGGATCATCAGTCCAACCATCACCTGTCAGCAACAGTTCTCACTAATCCATGTCCCTCAACACAGCGTCTAAACCTTCCCTGAACACCTCCAGGGTGGGCAGTTACAGAGTACAAGAATTTTGGATGCCAACCATCTCCCACCACAGCCATTTCTCACCCAGTCATTTCCCACCCCAACAATCTCACAGTACAGCCTTTTCATTTCCCACTCCAAAAAGATCCCACCTCCCCAAGAATTCACACCCCACCCATTCCCCCCAACCCCAAAAATTCCCTCCTGCAATTCTCACCCCCACCCATTCCCACCCGCAATTCCCACTCCAGCCCTTCCCACCCCCACCCATTTCCCACCCGCAATTCCCACCCCCCAAACCAACATTTCCCAGCCCAAA
>NW_011297041.1:0-473 GCF_000146605.3 Meleagris gallopavo | reverse complement strand
TCCAGCAGCTCCATACGACTGAAACGTACACTCCAGTAGCTCCCTCGCATCTGCTTCTTGGTCTTCTTAAACAGGAGTGAGATGCCACCTTCCCCCCAGTCTTTGAGGCACTTCTCCCAGTCACCAACCGACGTTGGTGATCAAGAGTGGACAGCTCCCTCAGCACTCATGGGTGCATCTCATCATGGGACAAATGAGCCTAAGGTGTTAGAAATATCCAGTTTGCTCAGGTTTTCCTTGACCCAAAGGTACATCTCGATAGCTCCCGTTTTCAGCCTGGCCTCTGAGCCATGCGATTCACTTGCTGGACACGAAAGAAACAAAGAAGACAATCAGGACCTCAGCATTTTTTGCTGTCCCGAGTGACTAACCAGGTCTCCTACTTACTTCAGGAGAACACTCACATGTTCTCTTATTTTCCTTTAACCACTCAGACCCAGCTGAAGCCTCTTTTGTTGCCCTTGATGTCCTTT
>NW_011297040.1:0-338 GCF_000146605.3 Meleagris gallopavo | reverse complement strand
GGGAGAAAGCGGTTACTAGCGGTATAAAAATGTCGTATATTTGCGATAAAACTGGCATTTCTTGGAGAAAATATCATATTTTTGGGGAAAAATCTACTATTTCTTGGAAAAGGTGTCATGTTTAAGGGAAGAAATCTGGTATTTCTGGAGAAAATGTCATGTTTGGGGATAAAATAGGTATTTCTGGTGAAAAACGTAGAGTCCTTGGTGATAAAACTGGAATTTCTGGGGCAGAATATCATATTTTGGGAGAAAGCTACTATTTCTCGGAGAAAACGTCATATTTCTGGTTGAAAAACGGTATTGATGGGAGAAAACGTCCTATTTCTGGTTGAAAA
>NW_011297037.1:0-467 GCF_000146605.3 Meleagris gallopavo | reverse complement strand
CGGGAAATGGTTTTTGATTTTCCTGCAGCCTAGATTTGCTTTCACGTAACTAGCTTCTATAACAGAGTCCATCTGACTTTTTAAAATTATTTTGTTGAGGCCCAGGGTCACTGTGCACGTGGGACACAGGCTGTGGCTGCTGCCCCCCAGGGGACCCCACATCCCGCCCTGGGCTGCTGACAGCCCTCCTCCTGCCCAAAGTCCTGGGGCACAAACCCTGCAGGGACGGGGCTTCTCCTTGGCCAGTGACACCTTCTGACATCCTCTGATGGCCAGTGGAGTCCTCTGCAGACCCGTGGAGACCTGATGATCTCTGACATCCTCCAGTGATCAACAAAGCCCTCAGCAAAGCCAGCTCTGTGCGTCTGTGTCCTTGTCCCCGCGCTCAGCAGGCTGCCATTCCTCCCTGGTCAGCAGGGCTGTGTGCCCGTCATTGCCGTGATGAACAAACGGCTGCTTCACAAAGA
>NW_011297036.1:0-376 GCF_000146605.3 Meleagris gallopavo | reverse complement strand
GTATTGGGCCCTCGGCAACCTGATCTATTGCCTGATTTAGTGGTTGGCAACCCTGCCTGTGGCAGAGCATTAGAACTTGATGGTCTTTGAAGTCCCTTCTAACCTAAGTCATTCTATGATCCTGTTATTAGATCAGCTGGACACAATCACTCATACATTGCATGCTATATACCAAATGGAGCTCATATGGCAGTGATCTTAGTAATTCAAATGTGCCCTTTTGAAATAACTCTTCCCAGCAAGTTACCCCTGTGGGACACCTCGTAGCTCAGTACTTTTATTATGATCTGTGGCATTGCTGTGTCTCCCTTCCCTTTCTTTGTTTGTGTTCTTGTCTGTGTAGATGGTGAGCTAATGTAGGACAAAACATGCGGCT
>NW_011297034.1:0-406 GCF_000146605.3 Meleagris gallopavo | reverse complement strand
TCCCCAAACTAGGACATTTTCTCCCAGAAAGGACGCTTTTTCCCCCCCAGAGTACACCGTTGGCTTCCAAAAAGAACACATTCTCCCCAAGAAATACCACCCTTCTCCAATACAATGACATTACCTCCCAGTAATGCTACCTTGGGCCCAAACATTGGACAGCTTCTCCCACAACTACTACTTTTCCATCCAAAAGAGGACATCTTCTCCCCAAAGAATGCTATTTTCTCCCGGAAACAAAGCAGCTTTCTCACAAATGGGTGGCATTTTCCAACCAACTATGCTACTCTCTCCCAGAAAGAGCACTTTTCTGACAAGTACCTTCCCTTTTCTCTCAAAAATACTGCTGGACACTCCTCAACAGGACATTTTCTCCCATCTACACCCCGTTTTCTCCCCAAAGGAC
>NW_011297031.1:0-462 GCF_000146605.3 Meleagris gallopavo | reverse complement strand
TTCCCTGATAATACCAGTGTGATTTTCATCAGTCTCATTTTCTGCATGCCATCCAAGATAGATGAGCAAAATACATCTCAGAAGAGATGATACCTCAGAAGAAATGATTCTGTTTACTAATTCCATAAAAATTCTCAAATGAGAGCAGAGATTAATTTATGATAAATGATTTATAAGCCACTACACTCTCTACTCTTGTCTGGTTTGCTGGTGGCCATTTGTGTTCTCTTTCATCAAATTTCCTCCAAAGTTTCAAATCTTTAAAGTTTTCATCTAAAAATTCCCTTAAAATAATGTTTTCCTTGTTTTAATTTTTATTTTTTCCCTCCCCAGATAAAAGTAACATACAAGATGTAGGTCCAGTTCTATCTGGGCTGAAATGCTTCATGATGCAAAATATGAAGTAATATGGAAATCAGAAAGATATTTTCTCAGACTATAAGTTATAGGTATATATATTGG
>NW_011297029.1:0-485 GCF_000146605.3 Meleagris gallopavo | reverse complement strand
TGCCAGGCTGCAGATGTACAACTGAGCAATACAAACCTTTTTCTGGTGGCAGCACTCTGGAAAGCGTGGAGCCAAGGCTTCAGGTTTCACAAGAGAACAACAGGCCCTTATTTTCCAGGTGACTGCATCACAAGAGTTCTGTTTGGATTAGGATTTTCATTCCCACTTCTGCAACACACACACACCACCTTTAACCTCAGTGGATGCCAACACAAAGACACTCGTTCCCTGAATCATGTTTTGCCACCTTGCATCACACCACACAGCTCACTGTAATACGACCCTGCTGTTTACCACAATGTAAGCATACAGTTATAGCATAGCCTCATATCCACAGCCTGGAATCTGCAACATTTTATTCCTTGATTTTTTTTCCCATGGGCTCACTCGAGGAACATATTCTGACTGACAGCAGCAGCTCATCAGAATACCCAGGAATGAGAGGGGCTTATACTCTCAAGCACAGCACATACAGGTGGCACAGG
>NW_011297026.1:0-302 GCF_000146605.3 Meleagris gallopavo | reverse complement strand
TTTTCCTTCGTCGGTGGGGCTCGGGAGGCGCGGGTGGTCGTGACGGCGTGTCTTTATTTTATTTTAATTATTAATTATTTATATTTGTTTATTATTGTTTATGTATTATTTATTATTTTATTATTTATTTATTTCATTCTTATTATTTAATAAATACGCGTCCACGTATTGTCTATTATTATTATCGTTGTATTCTAAAATTCTTATTATTCTTATTCTTCCTGCATTTAATCGTTTATTTATTTAACTTTCGTTATTATTATTTCATTATTCTTATCATTCGTTATGCGTCCACGTGTTGT
>NW_011297025.1:0-520 GCF_000146605.3 Meleagris gallopavo | reverse complement strand
CACAGTACGCAAGGTGAGGACTCACCAGTGTGGAGGTACAGGGGGATGATCACTGGCCTGCTCCTGCTGGCTCCAGCCCTTTGCATTGCACTTCCCATCTCAACCGTTCCTTCCGCGGTAGTGCTTGCAGCCTCATTTAGGGCAGCAGCTCAAGAGATCAAGAGGAAGAACACAGCGTGCAACTAGAAGACAAAGCCGAGAAGAGTCAACTCTCTGACCTTGGGCACCACTCACCAACCAACAGCCAGGCCTTGACAACTTGGCTCATCTGAGCACGCGCGGCAGGGCTGTACAACGAGTTTCTTCTTCCTTAAAGAACCCACATAGATCCCTAATCCAAAACGAGAACGGCAGGAGTTAATATCGACCAAAGAGCTTCCTATTCCTAGGCCTCATCCTCTTAGCCCAACTTTCCTTGCCTCATCCCCTACCCCAACTCCTGGACGATGCCCGCAGGCTTAAGGTCACTTCTCAAAGACTCCATAGGACTCTTTTCACAGGACTCCATCAAAAAGAATGT
>NW_011297022.1:0-317 GCF_000146605.3 Meleagris gallopavo | reverse complement strand
GAGGTCCCTCCCGACCTAGGCCATTCTGTGATTCTATGATTCTATGAACATACTTCTTATGGTTAAATCTTTCAAGCTAAGATGGAATTTATTAAAACCAAGTTCTTCGCTTTTGTTCAGAGACTTTAAGGACTGTGCCTGCTGAATACTCATCCAAATATTCAGAGAAGAAATTGTCCTACCTATTGGAAATAAAGAAGATTTTTAAGTCATCAAGTGGTCTGCATATTTAGCTCTGAAAATAATGCCTCCTATTTATTTCTGTGGAAACTCCAATAGATAAAAGAAGCACAATAATACAGTATGATATTGCAAAA
>NW_011297020.1:0-517 GCF_000146605.3 Meleagris gallopavo | reverse complement strand
CCCTCAAAAAATTCCTCAGAAATTTCACTGTTCTCTGCAAATAATTTATTACAATATGAGGACTGAGAAGCCCAGTTGCAAAAATAAAACAACACAGATTCTGTTTCCTATTTGAGCCTATTTGTACAAGTTATCTGGCTTTGGTAATGTTGATCAGGAAGGGATATACCCTCCTGAAGGGTTATGTTATAGATACAACCAGGCACGCAACCAGTAGTGCCTGTGAAAAACAATACAGAAGATTGTTATTATTTTCAAACATTACCTGAAGCTCCAAATGAGGCTTCTGGAGCACTTTTAATTGGGTAAATATAAAAATATGCACTGTTTTATTTTAGTAGATGTCAGTCAAGTTCTTAGAAAGTAGGTAGCGTTGGTTCCTTTTTTTTACTCTATAGATGTTAATATTGTTGCACATAATCTTTTTTAAATTAGTAATATTATGTATTTCCACCAAATTTTATTCAAACTACTGTTTTACTAAACAGTTAATAAATGTTTTAGTTTTTCTTACACA
>NW_011297018.1:0-510 GCF_000146605.3 Meleagris gallopavo | reverse complement strand
GCTCGTGCATGATACAAGATTTGAGCTATCCTTCTCAAGACACTCACAGATGTCACTTACAGTCAGGATTCTGATGCAGACCTGCTGAAACAGCCAAAGCAAGGTGCATTAAATGCCTGCTTATCAATGCCTCTAACTGAACGCATTCCTGTATCTAAATATGCACAGAAATATTTATTGGACTTTTAATTTTTTGTCTATATTCATGTCTATTTCATGTATTTAAAATAGATAATTATATACAATTTATGTGATTTATATCACTATATAATGACTGTATATTATAATATGTGCACACATGTATGAATTCTGTTCTTCTTCTACTGACCAGGGATAACTACCTGTGGGAAAACACTCCCAAGTCTGCCAACAGAGTGCTGTTCACAAGGTCCCATCCAAGCCCGCAGTTCAAGTGGACAATGCAGTTGTGACAACAGCAGCAGGTGAGCTGCTAAGGTGGAAACTCGACCTTTTCAACGTAACAGCTGGGTAACTTGTGTCTCCACTTCA
>NW_011297016.1:0-416 GCF_000146605.3 Meleagris gallopavo | reverse complement strand
GCTGGATTGTGGGCAGCATCAGGAAGGGTCGGTGCTGCTCTGGGCACCATGTATGCAGTGTGCAGTGAGTGGTGGATGTGCTGGCAGATTGCATGCAGGCTGGTGGAAGGGACAGACCTTGGTGAGTGCTGTGAGAGCAGCATGTACTGTGAGCTTCTTCTTATTCTTCCTTTTTTTCTTTTTTTTATTCTGGGGAAGGAGATGGTAGGAAAGCAGAGCTATGTAGAAAAATACCGAAGGGGAACTGCTGGGATTTTGAGAAAACAGCTAGTGCTGCTTTCACAATTTAGATTTGGAAACTCCCTTGAAGCAGCTGTGGCTGTTCTTCCTGTTTTGTTGAAGTCTGTGATGGTGGCTCCTTTGTGCATTTATTTTTCCTTCAACTTGAAAGGGAGCTCTGCTTGCATCCTGACCCT
>NW_011297014.1:0-356 GCF_000146605.3 Meleagris gallopavo | reverse complement strand
ATTTTTATTCCCTTTAGGACATAGGCTTAGCCTATATAAATCACCTAGTGGAGAAAGGAGAGCATGACCTGGCTGCTCGGTAACGTATTATAGACTTTCTTTGCTGGCTGAAGTGTGTCTGTGAGAAACAGTGAGAGCAATTACTGATTCTGAAGTATTTTGTGCTGTTGTTTTCTGTGTGTTCTGGAGTTTCTGAGGTTCGAAAACATACAGACATATTACTGTGTCCTTTATTTCTTGCCTGTAGGGACCTGAAAGTTATTGGAATCTTTCTTAAGTTTAATTGAAATTGAGACGTATTTTAGAAATAACCTGTAATTTTCAAATTACACTAAATTTGCAACATTGAGGTTTCC
>NW_011297011.1:0-333 GCF_000146605.3 Meleagris gallopavo | reverse complement strand
CCCCTTTTCCTGACCCCTAGAGTCCCCTGTACCCCCCTGTGCGCTGCTCACTGACCCTGGAGTCATTTTGACCTCATTTGGACCTCCAATCCCCCCAGCCGGACCCCTGTTCTGCCCAATGGAAGCCACAACCCACAAGCCCTGGCTCTTCCCTCCCACCCCTCCCTCCACCCCCAGATGCTCTTCCTGCCTTGTAGAGACTCTGTTCACCCCTTTCCCCACACAACCCGCAAAGTTTCCCCCAGACTCTTTTTCGACCCCACAGATGTCTGTCCCACTCTCCTCTTCTCCCCCATCACTCCCCTATGGTCTCCCCAGACTCCCCTTCCGCCC
>NW_011297007.1:0-320 GCF_000146605.3 Meleagris gallopavo | reverse complement strand
CGCTGGCGGGTGTGCATCGCCTTACCTGCTGGGCAGACAATGACCAGCCAGCAAAGTGAGGTTCCGGGGCATGCCGGGAAATGCACATTCCACTTCCTTGCTGTTTCCACCGAGACCAACACATCTCTCCGTGCAGATGTTACGGCACTTGGGAGCACCGCAGCTCTGCTGCCACCTGTTGGACACAATACAGTCATGAAGGCACTGCCCTGCATCCGGGCCTCTTGCACAAACCTGTGCTCCTTGCTTGGAGCACATGGCTGCACTCTGTGCACCATGTTGCTTACCACCAGAGAAGGCTCAGCTACCCAACCACCATT
>NW_011297004.1:0-490 GCF_000146605.3 Meleagris gallopavo | reverse complement strand
GCAAAAGAGGACTTACACAAATGCAACTGCCATAAGACACAGAAATAAGAGAAGAATCGTTTACCTTCAGAAGACCTCAGGAAGACAGGGATTCCAGCAGAAAACCTCACCTCCACTGCCAACCCTTACAAGAGGGTCTGGGAAGGGGGTAAATCCTGGCTCTACCACTTCTGGTCACTCAGGTGCATTGCATGCAGCTGAGCTCCCTGGCTTAGCCCTACCTTTCTACCAGGTGCTCAATCACCGCTTCAAGCCACGACTTAGCATTTCCACTATAGAAGGGAATTTTACAACAGAATCTGAAGGCTGAAATAGTACTGTGATTTTTTTCTCTCTGATTTGTTAAAAAGGGAAAAACAATGCTGCGTTTGTCCTTAGAGCATCAACTTTGGTTGTGTTCTTACAAGACTCTTCCAAGCACAAAAAAGGAACACTACAGCAGCAGTCAATAATGGCACTTAGTTATTGGCACATTGCAAACATCAGAAAA
>NW_011297003.1:0-317 GCF_000146605.3 Meleagris gallopavo | reverse complement strand
CTCTCTCTCTCTCTCTCTCTCTCTCTCTCTCTCTCTCTCTCTCTCTCTCTCTCTCTCTCTCTCTCTCTCTCTCTCTCTCTCTCTCTCTCTCTCTCTCTCTCTCTCTCTCTCTCTCTCTCTCTCTCTCTCTCTCTCTCTCTCTCTCTCTCTCTCTCTCTCTCTCTCTCTCTCTCTCTCTCTCTCTCTCTCTCTCTCTCTCTCTCTCTCTCTCTCTCTCTCTCTCTCTCTCTCTCTCTCTCTCTCTCTCTCTCTCTCTCTCTCTCTCTCTCTCTCTCTCTCTCTCCTTCCTCCTTCCTCCTTCCTTCCTTCCTTCCTTC
>NW_011297001.1:0-354 GCF_000146605.3 Meleagris gallopavo | reverse complement strand
TGATATTTAGAAATTATCTTAATTTAGAATTACTTTAGTGTTCTGTATCTTCCTCTTATCTATTTCATATTCATTTAAATATATTTGAAGAAGAGATCATATCATTAAGTCCAACCTCATTTTATTGTTGAGTCTTGAGCTCATGTTCTATACTTGACTGTCAGCAAGTAGGCTCTCCTATCTTGAATTTTATCACACATTCATAATGCCATCCATCTGACACTCCAACACAGCTTTAGAATTTCATTAACACACAATGCTGATGACTGCTTTTCTTACAAATTTCTTCTCCCAATGTATCAATAAAGATAAATAGAGTTGTTTTAATAGGTAAGAGCAATTATAGTTTTAGTT
>NW_011296997.1:0-394 GCF_000146605.3 Meleagris gallopavo | reverse complement strand
CTCTCCTCTCTCTCTCTCTCTCTCTCTCTCTCTCTCTCTCTCTCTCTCTCTCTCTCTCTCTCTCTCTCTCTCTCTCTCTCTCTCTCTCTCTCTCTCTCTCTCTCTCTCTCTCTCTCTCTCTCTCTCTCTCTCTCTCTCTCTCTCTCTCTCTCTCTCTCTCTCTCTCTCTCTCTCTCTCTCTCTCTCTCTCTCTCTCTCTCTCTCTCTCTCTCTCTCTCTCTCTCTCTCTCTCTCTCTCTCTCTCTCTCTCTCTCTCTCTCTCTCTCTCTCTCTCTCTCTCTCTCTCTCTCTCTCTCTCTCTCTCTCTCTCTCTCTCTCTCTCTCTCTCTCTCTCTCTCTCTCTCTCTCTCTCTCTCTCTCTCTCTCTCCTTCATTCCGTCTTCTCTCCTTCCTC
>NW_011296977.1:0-431 GCF_000146605.3 Meleagris gallopavo | reverse complement strand
CCTTGTTCTCAATGGCACCATCTGTGTGGTTCTATGTTCCCCAGATGTCTCTTGGCGGCATGACATGTTCTTTGGTGCTGTCCAACAGCACACTGTTCCCCCACTAGTTCCCCACCCTGTGGCAGGTTTCTAGCCTGATTTGTCTAACTCCCTTTCTGTACTCTTCCAGGGTGCTGTTTGTGCCACTACAGATGAGGAGCGGCTGGTGAGAATGAAGGACGTCATCCAGCAGCTGCCCGCTCCTCACTACAGGTCAGTGTTGCCCTCAGCCTGCTGAGCTCAGCCCTGCTGCACGTCAGAGGGCACTGGTGCCATGCCAGGCTTTGTGTCACGCTGCAACACGATGCCTGTGTGTGCTGAAGCGGTTGAAGGCTACACGGGGTGAATTTATTGGCTCAGTTCCTGGGCACGGGGGCACGCTTGGTGCAGCT
>NW_011296975.1:0-638 GCF_000146605.3 Meleagris gallopavo | reverse complement strand
GAACTCCCCAGCTCACAGGTTACCGCACCCTGATTCTCGGATTTTGGGCCCAATCCCTCAGCACTACTATACTCCTATCTCTCGGATCAATAGGGGTGCACTGCTGGCACGTCGTCAAGCGCACAGGGTGCCGCACACCAACAGCTCCCTCCCGAGACTCTCCTTCCACCAACACAGCCGCTCCGTCCGTCCCTGGCCGTGCCCCTCGCGGGACAACGGAGCCGCAGTCGGGACTCCGCTCTCGCTTCGCACTGAAGTGCGTCTCAGTCACACACACTCCAGAGTCTCAACCGACCCCCAAGGCAAGAATTAAACTCTCTTACCTTGCTCCGTGCATGAAGTTACCGGGTCGCAGTGGCCAGCACCCGTGCCTGCCTGCCCCTTGGCTTTTACAGAGTCCGTCCTTTATCTAACAGCCTCGGTTTCCTATCGGCCGTCCCAAGGAGTCACCCCACCACCCAGACAGGGGGTGCACCTATCCTGTCCAGGGCAGCGGGGGGACCCTCAAGAGGCGACAATGATCCTGGACGAGCCCCCAAACTGTTGGAAATATCCAAGTAATTTTCCAGGACGGTTTCTCTCGTAAAGCAGATTTTATTCGCGATTGCAATGGCGGGGCTCCTGCAAGCAGTGTTATG
>NW_011296966.1:0-318 GCF_000146605.3 Meleagris gallopavo | reverse complement strand
GGGGATGAAAGGACTGAGCGTAGTCCTGCTCCATAAGGCCTGGGAGTACTGGTGGGTGGGAGCTGGACACAAGCCAGCAATGGGCCCTTCCAGCCCAGAAAGCCAACCGTATCCTGGGCTGCATCCAAAGATGCGCAGTCAGCGGGCCAAGGGAGGAGATCCCCATCCCTCTGCTCTGCGCTGGTCAGGCCTCAGCTGCAGTGCTGCGTCCAGATGTGGAGTCCTCAGGGCAGGGGAGACATGGAGCTGTGCGAGTGCATCCAGAGTACAGCCACAAACACGAACCCAAGGATGGAACCCCTCTCCTGTAAGCAAGGA
>NW_011296965.1:0-453 GCF_000146605.3 Meleagris gallopavo | reverse complement strand
AGGCAAAGGCAAGGGCCAAGAGAACATGGAAGGAAATGCCAAGGATGACGGCCCAGACAATACGGCAGGGAACGCCAAAACTGCAATGCCGACATGAATGTGGCAACACAAAGCCAAGGGGTCATTAGGCCAAGAGAATGGGGCAAGGAACACAAAAAGAGGAGGACAAGAAAATGTAATAGTGAAAACAGTGCAAGACCAGAGACAAGCAAGACACAGAACAAAGAGGATAGGCAGCCTTCTGGGCACCATGAAGCGCAATTCAGAGCTCTGGGGGAACCCGATTGTGCCGGGCTCTGGAATGGGTAAACGCTGGCGGGTGTGCATCGCCCTTACCTGCTGGGCAGACAATGACCAGTCAGCAAAGTGAGGTTCCGGGGCATGCCGGGAAATGCACATTCCACTTCCTTGCTGTTTCCACAGAGACCAACACATCTCTCCGTGCAGTTGTTA
>NW_011296955.1:0-411 GCF_000146605.3 Meleagris gallopavo | reverse complement strand
AAATTACTCACTCCATCACCAAGAACAAGGCATACTCCAAAGGAAGCACTCCCCAGGTTCAGATGCTGCCCCTACTCTTCCCAGCCCTTACATGGGATCAGGGAGGGGTGGAGCCTGGCTCTGCCCCACTCCACAGCCAAACTGCCCCCAGCTGTGCTCGCAGGGCTGCACCCCGCCCAGGTGACGGGTTCCACAAAAACAGGAGGGCAAGGGAATGCCCAGGCAAAGGCAAGGGCCAAGAGAACATGGAAGGAAATGCCAAGGATGACGGCCCAGACAATACGGCAGGGAACGCCAAAACTGAATGCCGACATGAATGTGGCAACACAAAGCCAAGGGGTCATTAGGCCAAGAGAATGGGGCAAGGAACACAAAAATAGGAGGACAAGAGAATGTAATAGTGAAAACAGT
>NW_011296953.1:0-365 GCF_000146605.3 Meleagris gallopavo | reverse complement strand
CTATAGTTAAATTGTCTTTTTCAATTAATATGGCTTCATATTTCAGTATCCTGGAGTCTGTTAGCCACCTTCCTGCCTTCTGAGTAAGGATATTCCTTACTTGGTGTGGGGTAACAGCAATCAAATCACCCTCCAAAGGTTAATTTCCTGCTCTCTTTCACCAGTAAGGCAGCTGCTGCTACTGCCTGAACACACTCTAGCAAGCCCTGAGATAAAAGGTCTAGTAATTTAGACAGGTATGCTGTGGGTTTTCTTTTATCTTTCCATTTCAGGGTTAAGACTCCCAAAAGCAGCACCATCACTTACAGTTACAAAAAGTTTACCTTTAGAGATTAGATGTCCTAAGTATTTAACTTCTTTTTCCA
>NW_011296948.1:0-449 GCF_000146605.3 Meleagris gallopavo | reverse complement strand
CCCACTTTTGCCCCATCCTTTCCTGCGCTCTTGTCCAGGAAGGTCGATTGTTTAAGATGCCAAGAGACCGTTCAGAGGGAAACCAAAGCTACGGCTGCAGTTCACAAGGTGCAAACAGTGCCACTGCAAGCACAAAGCAAGCTCTCTTGAGCAGTTCAACCAACAGTGAGGCCAAACACTGGGGAGCAGACAATGTTTGTTGTTTCTGCAGCTATTTCAAGGGAAAAATCAGCAGAGGACAAACACCACAACCGAGACGGCTCCGGCAGTTTTATAAACTTGCCACACTTGCACTATTGTCTTGCCAAAGAGGAACAAAATAATCTGCTCACTTCCTGTAACCTATTGCCTGGAGACCTCAGCCGTGGACTGGACACAGGAGCTGGTCCACTGACCCAATCCTTGGCTCACTAGCAGTGCCACCTTCCTTTAACTTGGTGAAGACGAGA
>NW_011296947.1:0-305 GCF_000146605.3 Meleagris gallopavo | reverse complement strand
CAGCACTAACTGCTGTCACTTCTCATCAGTCAGCATCTGTTCAGACTACTGTCTGGATTGTTACACCACTTATATATTACAAGCAACTCAAAAACCAATTTTGTTTTAGTAATTCATCACTCACTAATTCTATGTTTTTCAAATATGTGGGTGTAATTTTTTTGGCTCGTCTATATAGGGATGATGATAAAATGATGATGTTTGTATGGTGTTTAACATTTTTCAGCTACTGAGTTGATATGTAACTGTTTCCACCAGTAGGAGAGGAAGAAAAAAAAAAAAAGGGAAATCATGGCCTATTCTAT
>NW_011296940.1:0-302 GCF_000146605.3 Meleagris gallopavo | reverse complement strand
GAGTCCCCCTCACATCCCCCCAGGACCCCTCAACCTCCATTCGACCCCCTCAGCCCCCTCCCAAAAATCCCCCCAATGCCAATAGGAACTCCAGCCTCAGTGGGAACTCCCCATATCCTCCCCAAAATCCCAAATAAAGGCCCCTGGAAAAAAGACAGGACCCATGGGAACGCACACACCCGCCCAACCCTTCTTAGGACTCTCCCCATTAAAACAGGAGCCCAGAGAGCTCCACAACCTAACGGGACCCCCAACCACAATGGGACTCCCCAGTTCTCCCAACCCCAGTAAGACCCCCTCAA
>NW_011296933.1:0-420 GCF_000146605.3 Meleagris gallopavo | reverse complement strand
GGAGAAGACGCGGTGTGAGCCCAGGGCTCCAGCTGCCCTTCTGCTGGCTGGGATCAGCTGCTCACAGGCAGATTCTCGCATCGCCTCGAGGCCGTTCTTCCCAGGATCGACTGCGCCCCAATACCAAGGACTGTCCTGGGAAACGGGGTCACCCAGGCCACGGTGGGATGAAAATGTCCCCTAAATTCCTTCGTCTCTCCCATCACATCTGCCTCGCAGAAATGTCCGCAGGCCAGGGAGCATTTCCTGGAGGTGACTGGCTGAAATGTCCGCCTCTTGAGAGAAGGTCGAGCCTTCCCTCAGTTCCCTACGCAACGTGACCTGCGAGCTGAGGTGCCGGCGAGCACCAGGGGAGCCCGGCACGCTGGCTCTAAGAAAGCGTGGAGTGTGGAGCAGGGTGGGTTCCCGTGGCCAAATTCC
>NW_011296932.1:0-307 GCF_000146605.3 Meleagris gallopavo | reverse complement strand
TGCCAAAATCGCTGCACCAGGTCCATTAGTAGGAGTGTATGGTCTGGCTGTCACATGCAAATACGTTTTGGCAGGGGGCCATTGGTCAGGGGGCACCCCTGCCGGTCTATCTTGCACCTTTTTCGTTTTTTGAGTTATAATAGGACGGAGTTGCAGGGGATCCGCCATGACTGGAACCTCTAGGTCTGATTTGGAACTTCCCGTTTTCCTCTTGAACCAGGTCCGCTACTTCAGAGATATGACTGTCGTCTATTGAAATACTACGGACCTGGCCTAGAGACTGTAAAACTGGTTTTTTTCCCATCAA
>NW_011296928.1:0-343 GCF_000146605.3 Meleagris gallopavo | reverse complement strand
TTAAATATGACACCTTTTCCAAGAAATTAGTACATTTTTCCCCAAAAATATGATATTTTCTCCAAGAAATGCCAGTTTTTATCGCAAATATACGACATTTTATACTGCAAATAGCTGCTTTCTCCCAAAAATATGCCTTTTTCTGCCAGGAACTGCAGTTTCCTCCCACAAATACCATTTTTTCTACAAGAAATACCAGTTTTCTCCCAGAAATACCATTTTTCAACCAGAAATAGGACGTTTTCTCCGAGAAATAGTAGCTTTCTCCCAAAATATGATATTCTGCCCCGGAAATTCCAGTTTTATCACCAAAGACTCTACGTTTTTCACCAGAAATACCTAT
>NW_011296927.1:0-434 GCF_000146605.3 Meleagris gallopavo | reverse complement strand
GGGCTGCAGTGACACAGCAGAGGGACGGGATGCCATCCACAGAGACCTCAACAGGCTGAGCAGTGGCCACAAATCCAAGTGCAGGGTCAGTAGCTGGGATGAGGGAACACCCACCACCTAAAACATGCTAGGGGATGAAAGGACTGAGCGTAGTCCTGCTCCATAAGGCCTGGGAGTACTGGTGGGTGGAGCTGGACACAAAGCCAGCAATGGGCCCTTCCAGCCCAGAAAGCCAACCGTATCCTGGGCTGCATCCAAAGATGCGCAGTCAGCGGGCGAAGGGAGGGGATCCCCATCCCTCTGCTCTGCGCTGGTCAGGCCTCACCTGTCAGTGCTGCGTCCAGATGTGGAGTCCTCAGTGCAGGGAGACAATGGAGCTGTGCCGAGTCGCATCCAGAGTACCAGCCACAAACACGAACCCAAGGATGGAACCC
>NW_011296915.1:0-421 GCF_000146605.3 Meleagris gallopavo | reverse complement strand
TAAGAGCAGCATCTGAATCTGGAGACTGCTTCCTTTGGGGTGTGGGGTGAGCCCTTAGAATGGGGTGAGTGATTCCTGCTTGATTTCAGAGCTGTGAGCTCTGCTTTTCTGGAGGATCTCAAGCTGGATGGCTGTCATTAATAGGGCTATGTGCTAATTGCATCCATGCGGTGGGTGTTTTTAAGGGCATTGTATGCATCCTTGTTGTGTTTTAAATTATGTTCTGCGTCTCGTCTGATTTCATTTTGCAGCCTGATGGAGTTGAAGGATTGCCTGGGCTCCTCCAATCAGTGGTGTGAGATGTGTCCAGCAGGTAATGAACATCATGCACCCCATGTTGGTGCGCTGCTTGTATGCAGGTAGGTTTGCGATGTGATCCGACTCCCGCATGCTGACCATCCACAGCTAGATCAAGTTGCTC
>NW_011296906.1:0-368 GCF_000146605.3 Meleagris gallopavo | reverse complement strand
TATTTCTAGGAGAAAATGTCATGTTTTGGGGGCAAAATCTGATATTTCTGGGAGAAAACGTCATATTTCTTGAAGAAAAATGGTATTGTGGGAGGAAACTGCAGTTCCTGGCAGAAATGGGCATATTTTTGGGAGAAAGCGGCTATTTGCGGTATAAAATGTCGTATATTTGCGATAAAACTGGCATTTCTTGGAGAAAATATCATATTTTTGGGGAAAAATCTACTATTTCTTGGAAAAGGTGTCATATTTAAGGGAAGAAATCTGGTATTTCTGGAGAAAATGTCATGTTTGGGGATAAAAATAGGTAATTTCTGGTGAAAAACGTAGAGTCTTCGGTGATAAAACTGGAATTTCTGGGGCAGAAT
>NW_011296905.1:0-307 GCF_000146605.3 Meleagris gallopavo | reverse complement strand
GGCCAGTCTCTTTTCAGTGGTATGTGGAGACAGGACAAGGGGAAGCGGGCATAAGCTGCAGCATAGGAAGTTTCGCACGAATGTGCGTAAGAACTTCTTCACGGTGAGGGTGACGGAGCACTGGAACAGGCTGCCCAGGGAGGTTGTGGAGTCTCCTTCTCTGGAGATATTCAAGTCTCGCCTGGACGCCTACCTGTGCGACCTGGTGTAGGGAACCTGCTTTGGCAGGGGGTTGGTCTCGATGATCTCTAGAGGTCCCTTCCAACCCCTACCAATTACTTGTGATTCTGTGATTCTGTGATATCCA
>NW_011296902.1:0-345 GCF_000146605.3 Meleagris gallopavo | reverse complement strand
AGACCCATTTAAGAGCTGACTGCCAGTGGAGAAGGAATCTCTCTCTGGAGATCCGCTCCATCAGGAGTTCGTCTGGCGAGCCCAGGACAGGGTGAGTGACTTTCTCTTATTTCTCCAATATAAATGCTATTAGCCGAGCTCCTGGATATGGATCTAAACCATCTGTATATCCATTGATTAAACAATTGGCGAGCCAGGCAATTGTTTGATGTAAATCCACTTTACATCATGTCTCTTTTATGGGGTTTCTATAAATGGGTCAAGGGGGAGAACACCATTCCCCTAGTTAAAATGATCCCCGGGCAGATCCCAGGGTTTCTGGGATCTCCTTCTTATCAACTGGCA
>NW_011296895.1:0-304 GCF_000146605.3 Meleagris gallopavo | reverse complement strand
AAACGTGCTTATTTCGTGGGGAGAATACTGACTAATTTCGTGGGTAGAAAAGTGGCGTTAGTTTGGGGGGGGAAACTGCCGTTTCTGAGAGAAGATGTCCTATTTTCGGAGGGAAAACCGGTATTTCTGTGAGAAAATGTGATATTTCTGGGAGAAAACTGCAATTCCTGGCAGAAAATGTCACATTCTTGGGGGAGAATCCTTGTATTTCTGGTAGGAAACGTGTTTTGGGTGAGAAAGCTGGTATTTCTGGAACAAAATGTAATATTTCATGGAGAAAGCTGGTATTTCTGGGTGAAAATGT
>NW_011296890.1:0-346 GCF_000146605.3 Meleagris gallopavo | reverse complement strand
ATACAGCTAGCTGACATCGTCCAGGCATGCCAGGATTGCGACGCTTGCTCCAAGATGAGACCGAGACCGCTGCCCGGAACAACAGCCCATCTTGCTAGAGGACATAATCCTCTCCAGCGATGGCAGGTCGATTACATCGGGCCCCTTCCTCGGTCTGAGGGGGCCAGATATGCCCTGACCTGTGTTGACGCTGCAAGTGGGCTACTGCAGGCTTATCCAGTACCGAAAGCAAACCAGGCATATACCATCAAGGCACTCACAGAACTGATGTCTGCCTACGGGACACCTCAAGTCATCGAGAGCCACCAACGAACTCATTTTACTGGTGCACTGATACAACGCTGGG
>NW_011296879.1:0-376 GCF_000146605.3 Meleagris gallopavo | reverse complement strand
TATGTGCTAATTGCATCCTTGCGGTGTTTTTAAGGGCATTGTGTGCATCCTTGTTGTGTTTTAAATTATGTTCTGCGTCTCTTCTGATTTCATTTTGCAGCCTGATGGAGTTGAAGGATTGCCTGGGCTCCTCCAGTCAGTGGTGTGAGATGTGTCCAGCAGGTAATGAACATCATGCACCCCATGTTGGTGCGCTGCTTGTATGCAGGTAGGTTTGCGATGTGATCCGACTCCCCCACTGCTGACCACTCCACCAGCTAGATCAAGTTGTCTCAGAGTCTGAGCCACGGCTCACCTTGAAAGGACAACCTGTGCCACTGCATCAGCACCCTCCACTGTACAAGACATTTTCCTTTAGATTTCTACCTCCCATTTT
>NW_011296868.1:0-376 GCF_000146605.3 Meleagris gallopavo | reverse complement strand
AATAACTGAGCATGCGATAAGTCTACAGGAATAACGTTGGGAAATAGAGAAACTGTTCTAGGAACTAGAGCCCAAGGCCTTGACGGCCTGATACATAATATTTTACAAGGAGCTTACATGCATGTTGCAGATCTCTTTCAGATTTGCCCCTGGAACCAAGGTGGCTAGGTCTGTTCCAGGTGCTGCTAACGTCTCACACAACAGTAAAATTAAAGAACAAATATTGTGGATACATCACACTAGAGTTGAGAAGGTCCCTCAAACACAATGGGAACTGAAGTCAGCTGGATCCTTACAATTGTAAATCCAAGGACAGTAATACGGGCTCTTATAATTGTTGGAAATGTTCCTTTAGTTACGTGCAGCATTTGATGGA
>NW_011296866.1:0-377 GCF_000146605.3 Meleagris gallopavo | reverse complement strand
AAGGAAACCAAAGACAAAAGCACTTGAAATCCTCACAAACAGAGGGAATACGCTTAGGAAAGGAAAAGCACTTCCAAGAACAGAAACAGAAGGGAAAAAATCAACACCACTGAAAAATAGCCCAATGCATTGCAATGCAGAAGGAGCAGGAAACCAAGGCAGAAACCACAGAAAACAACACGGAAAACCAACCGAGGAAACCAACATCAACCCATGCAGCAGCAGCAGCCTCTGCAGCAACATGAAAAAGCAAAGAATACACGGTCATGGCGAAGCACCGATGACCACCGAGTCTGCAGGAGGCCAACATCTTGGCATCCGTGCCCGGGAGGAGGAAAGGGTAGCTACTGGGCATGCTGCTGCCTCCACCACACACG
>NW_011296843.1:0-365 GCF_000146605.3 Meleagris gallopavo | reverse complement strand
TTGTATCCTCCCTCACTCCTGCTATCTGTACTCCTCTTCTGCTTTTCTTTCTTACCCGTATCCTCTTTTTGCTCTTTTTTCTCCCCACATCCCGAGTGCCAGCATTACGGAGTCAAATACTTTTTGATGCCAATTATCACTGTCTTTATATCATGGACTCTTCGTCCAGCCTTTGATGTATCCTGGGGCACTGCATTAAATCTGAGATGTCAGCAGACCTGCTGGATGCTTTGCTTGCCATGGGTGAGTGCTGTGCTTTTGCACATGCATTTTCATCGTGGCAAACAGAGTGGGGTTTTTTGGGGTCTTTCTGAAAGTTCTTTTTGTTTTGGTTTGGTTGGCGGTGGTTGCGGTAGCTAATGGCA
>NW_011296842.1:0-364 GCF_000146605.3 Meleagris gallopavo | reverse complement strand
GAAACATACTCTGAACAGGAAAGGAATGCTTGCAACAAGGAACAAGATCACGCAAGAAAGCAGCTGGAAAGACAAAGAACCCACAAATAGGAAACAAAGACAACGCAAAGCAAACAAAAAAGCCTCACTACAGAAAAAAATAAAAATAAAAAAAAAGACAAAACAAAACAAGGAATGAAAACGAAGCAAAGCAAAGCGAGGATGAGAAATACAAGAGGAAAGCCAATGAATTCAATACACTAGCATGGCAAAGCAAAGAATCCTAGCAAAGTAAAGAGAGAACAAAGCTCACCAGTGCTTAACAATGGAAAGAAAGAATGAAAATTTAACAGCAATGCAAGGCCCCGATACCAACAAGAACCAA
>NW_011296840.1:0-472 GCF_000146605.3 Meleagris gallopavo | reverse complement strand
TGAGGGACCCAGAACTGAACACAGTACGCAAGGTGAGGACCTCACCAGTGCTGAGTACAGGGGGATGATCACTGGCCTGCTCCTGCTGGCTCCAGCCCTTTGCATTGCACTTCCCATCTCAACCGTTCCTTCCGCGGTAGTGCTTGCAGCCTCATTTAGGGCAGCAGCTCAGGAGATCAAGAGGAAGAACACAGCGTGCAACTAGAAGACAAAGCCGAGAAGAGTCAACTCTCTGACCTTGGGCACCACTCACCAACCAACAGCCAGGCCTTGACAACTTGGCTCATCTGAGCACGCGCGGCAGGGCTGTACAACGAGTTTCTTCTTCATTAAAGAACCCACATAGATTCCTAATCCAAAACGAGAACGGCAGGAGTTAATATCGACCAAAGAGCTTCCTATTCCTAGGCCTCATCCTCTTAGCCCAACTTTCCTTGCCTCATCCCCTACCCCAACTCCTGGACGATGCCCG
>NW_011296838.1:0-350 GCF_000146605.3 Meleagris gallopavo | reverse complement strand
CAGGGCTGCACCCGCCCAGGTGTTGCCACAAAACAGGAGGGCAAGGGAATGCCCAGGCAAAGGCAAGGGCCAAGAGAACATGGAAGGAAATGCCAAGGATGAGGCCCAGACAATACGGCAGGGAACGCCAAAACTGAATGCCGACATGAATGTGGCAACACAAAGCCAAGGGGTCATTAGGCCAAGAGAATGGGGCAAGGAACACAAAAATCGGAGGACAAGAGAATGTAATAGTGAAAACAGTGCAAGACCAGAGACAAGCAAGACACAGAACAAAGAGGATAGGCAGCCTTCTGGGCACCATGAAGCGCAATTCAGAGCTCTGGGGGAACCCTATTGTGCCGGGCTCT
>NW_011296833.1:0-388 GCF_000146605.3 Meleagris gallopavo | reverse complement strand
TAGACACGCCTATCTCAGGTAGTGATTTAAGAGGTCTCCAGTCTTCTATTCCATGGTCTCTCCTATCATCTGGCATGGCATCTTTAGCATCACGACAGTCCAACTGACAGTCTCTTACTTCATCCAGTGGTTTTCCTCGCTTGTCCTCTAGATGAACTTTCTTCATTGATGCAAGCTCAGTAAGAGAATGCCAACTGGATGTAATTTATAGGTACCAGAATTGTGAGCATTTGCTTATTCAGCAGATGGCCATTATTTCTGGACATCTGCTCGTCCTTGGATAGGGATAAGCTTGGAAGGAGGATAGAGAGGAGTATCCTGATGCCTCCTTGGTTGCATCCCAACCTAATCCCGGAATGAGACAATTCGGCCTTGTTCGGAGGCCATC
>NW_011296824.1:0-308 GCF_000146605.3 Meleagris gallopavo | reverse complement strand
ATTTCTGGTTGAAAAACGGTATTGATGGGAGAAAACGTCCTATTTCTGGTTGAAAAATGGTATTTGTGGGAGGAAACTGCAGTTCCTGGCAGAAAATGGCTTACTTTCGGGAGAAAGCGGCTCTTTGCGGTATAAAATGTCGTATATTTGCGATAAAACTGGCATTTCTTGGAGAAAATATCATATTTTTAGGGGAAAAATCTACTATTTCTTGGAAAAGGTGTCATATTTAAGGGAAGAAATCTGGTATTTCTGGAGAAAATGTCATGTTTGGGGATAAAATAGGTATTTCTGGTGAAAAACGTAGA
>NW_011296819.1:0-367 GCF_000146605.3 Meleagris gallopavo | reverse complement strand
AAACGGAGTTCCAATCAGACCTAGAGGTTCCAGTCATGGCGGATCCCCTGCAACTCCGTCCTATTATAACTACAAAAACGAAAAGGTGCAAGATAGACCGGCAGGGTGCCCCTGACCAATGGCCCCCTGCCGAAACGTATTTGCATGTGACAGCCAGACCATACACTCCTACTAATGGACCTGGTGCAGCGATTTTGGCAGAGGCCGAGAGAGAGTATACCTGCATGGCTGCTCAGGTTATGGGATTCAGGAGCAGAAAGTGTTATGGTTAATGGGCCGGAAATGTCAAAGCTGGCCACCATACCATTACATCCTGCTGTCAGGCAGAGACTATACGCTGCCATCCAGTATAGCAATGAGAACCACT
>NW_011296816.1:0-316 GCF_000146605.3 Meleagris gallopavo | reverse complement strand
CACCTCTTCAGTGAGGATGGCACTGCGCTGCACTGTGCCACCATGGCAGGGGGGACCAGCGTGGGACAGTCATGGACAGCCAGGGTGACAGCGTCCAGGAGCTGCAGGATGCTGCTGGGGGCTCTCGAGGTACGTCTCGAGAGGGAAAGGGGTGACAGTCTCTACAAGGCAGGAAGAGCAACTGGGGGTGGAAGGAGGGGTGGGAGGGAAGAGCCAGGGGCTGTGGGAGGCTTCTATGGGGCAGAAAAGGGGTCTGGTTGGGGGGGATTGGAGGTCAAAATGAGGTCAAAATGACTCCAGGGGTCAGTGAGGAGCA
>NW_011296809.1:0-326 GCF_000146605.3 Meleagris gallopavo | reverse complement strand
CTGAACAGAGTAAAATGAAAAAAAAAAGCGAGGAAAAATAAAAAAGCAAAGGAAAGAGAAGCAAAAACTGAAAGGAAAACAAAGCAAAGAATGAAAACTAAAAAGCCATGCAGAGGAATGCGAAGGTATCCGTGCCACTGAGACAGAACTGCAACAGCACCAAGCACAGAAGGAAAGCGCAGGGAACAGGCTTGAGTTAAACGAGTCAGAAAGAGAAAAAGGAGCAAACAGAAGATGAAGTCAATTCAAAACCAAGAACTAAAAAAACCAAGGAAAAACGAAAGCAAAGGGAAGAAGTGGGAACAAGCAGAGTAGAAAGGAAAGCA
>NW_011296808.1:0-360 GCF_000146605.3 Meleagris gallopavo | reverse complement strand
AATCCCTTTAAATATGCTGATTTGATTTTTCAAAGTCCTGATGGAGTTGGATGAACTTGGTGAATAAGTCCATCCATTACAGTTGGTTGTCAACCACATATTAGTCCATCTTATGCGTACGTTTCTGATCCTGGAGGCAGAGGTGTTTGTTCTCACTTAGTTAGTTGTTGAGCCTCCATGTCTTCACAGGCTAACACCTGACTAAATGGTCTGGGGGAACCTTGGTCTTGGTTACATTTACCCATAATTTCACAGGGTAGCCTGTTTCTCATCTCCATTTATCAGTGTCCTCCCAGTCTATACTTTCAAATCCTTTGAGACGAGTCATTATTACCACCAGTATTGCAGTTTAGCTCTTTT
>NW_011296794.1:0-334 GCF_000146605.3 Meleagris gallopavo | reverse complement strand
AAACTGTACTAAGGATGCATGGAGCCTCTGTGCCAGTAGTAAGGGATGTTTTTGCCCCTCATTTCTGGTTAGGCTTACTTCGGCCTACAATACTGTTAACTCTTGGGATCCCCCTGTCACTCCAGATATACAGATGGGTTCTACCCCTTGATGGCCTTGGAGTATGTTGTGCACCAGTGTCCACCAGAGCTGTATACTCCCATGGTTCATTTGCCTGGACATTGAATTCACACAGTCCAATATACCCGACCTCCCCTTTCCTTTACTGGCTGGAGGCAGGGTCCCTCTAGTTCTGGTTACTGTATATATTATTCATCTGTCATGTATGAGCACC
>NW_011296792.1:0-310 GCF_000146605.3 Meleagris gallopavo | reverse complement strand
TTGCACTCCCTCCCTTCACACTCACTAGTGCCTTCCACTTACTTCCAAAGAAGTGTGGTCTCTCTTCTTCAGTGAAGGGACTAAGGGTATTGAGGACTCATAAAATCATTTGACAATGTTTGCCTAGCCCTAACCTTGGTGCTATGCAGTGCTCTTCTGAAGTCTTCATGGAAAAGACCAGTGGAGCTCTCCCTTTCTAGATGGAAAAGGGAGAAAAGGGGTTAGAACCAATTAAGGGGTTTTATGAAATATCTGTCAATTCAAAGAACAAAATAGTGTTCCTGTTTTTCTCATATTGTGAGCAGTTTTC
>NW_011296784.1:0-396 GCF_000146605.3 Meleagris gallopavo | reverse complement strand
CCTGGGGCGGGGTGCAGCCCTGCGAGCACAGCTGGGGGCAGTTTGGCTGTGGAGTGGGGCAGAGCCAGGCTCCACCCCTCCCTGATCCCATTTAAGGGCTGGGAAGAGTAGGGGCAGCATGTGAACCTGGGGAGTGCTTCCTTTGGAGTATGCCTTGTTCTTTGGTGATGGAGTGAGTGTATTTTTTTTTTTTAATTTTTTTCTCCTCCATTGTGGAGCTGCTCTCTCTGTTTTTTAGCAGGGAACCCTGAGCGTACTTAAGGGCTGGTAGGTATTTGGACCTGGAAGCTGCTTCCTTCACTTGAGAGTGTGGGGGAGTATTGGTCCTTGGAATGGGGTAAGTGGTTTCTTTTTTCTTTCAGGGCTGTGATCTTGTCTTTTTGGGGGATGGCAAGT
>NW_011296772.1:0-373 GCF_000146605.3 Meleagris gallopavo | reverse complement strand
GAAAAGCTCACCCTTTAGTCAACCTGATCTTTGGTTCACGCCGTGAAGGGGTGGAGCGTATGGGGCTGCTGAGTCACGGCCTGAGCCTCTGATTGATCACCTGAGGCGAGCAGTGAGTCAGCCACGGAGCACAGGTGAAGTGAGCTAGGTTAGAACCTACTGGTTACTTGTTTTCATCAAACGGGTGACGTGTGAATAGAAGACAAAGAGAAAATACTAACTGAGGGCTGTTTCTTCTGATCCTCAGGCCAGAATCAGTGACAAAACTGCAGTTCCTTGTCCAGCATGGATTAAGTTAAGTACTCTGCGAGCGCTGGAGAAACACGGCCTTCAGCCTGCCTTAATTATACACTGGGCAAGAAGCCTGCAAAAT
>NW_011296767.1:0-341 GCF_000146605.3 Meleagris gallopavo | reverse complement strand
ATGTCCATAACTGCCAAACATGCAAGCTCAAATCCAAACATACATTATCTTAACAAAGAATCTCTAATCCATTAATAGAGGCGCAGATCTAGTTTTTCCCTAACAGTCACCAATGCTATCAGGATAGAACGATTTTTCTTTAAAAACTCACAAAAGACTTGTACTCTCAGCAACATGACTGATAAAAATCAAAGGCCTGATCCAAGGCTTCCAGGGCATCTGGGAAAACTGCTAATAGAAAGGATTTCAGAATTCTTAGGAATGAGATCTCTGAAGGAATAGAATGTAAGTGTAATGGAAAATATCCAACAGGTTCTGGCTCAGCTGAATAAAAACTGCAA
>NW_011296761.1:0-325 GCF_000146605.3 Meleagris gallopavo | reverse complement strand
TTGAATGTAGGGTGTTTGGGCAAGTCCCTGTTGCACGCTGTGGTCAAACATGCATTACTTGGGGGCACGTTATATTTGATTTAAGATACTCTTACCTTTGGCCTTGCACAGAGCCCAAAGTCTACCAGCTTCAAATTATGACAAACAGGTTTCTCATCAATCAACGGATTTTTCCTGGTGAATGAAAAAGCAGTCAGGAATGATTTTCACCTGAATGCCCAAGGAAACATAGTCTTCTCTTCTGTTAGTTCTTGTTGTGGTCACTGGTTAGCAGTCTACTAAAAAGCCCTCTCTCTCTCGTAGAGATTTTCACTGACTGCTAACA
>NW_011296760.1:0-309 GCF_000146605.3 Meleagris gallopavo | reverse complement strand
CTGATCTCGGATCATAAGAAAAATTCAAAATCCTAAAGCATCTCAGTATTAAAACCTTCATCATATCCATCAAATATGCTCAAAGTCTTGGCTCACAAGCATTTGAAGCATTTGAGGCCTATTTGAAGCATCTCTTCAAGCACTTCAAGCACGTCTGCCCAGAACAGGAGGCCAGAATCAGGGTCAATTCTTTTTCAGGCAGCATGGGATTTCTACCTGCCTTGGTATGCAGCAAAGACACCTGGCTTTGGTTTTATATTTAATGCAGCCAGAAATGGTCTCCTCTCACTGAACCAGTCAAAATTATTA
>NW_011296759.1:0-340 GCF_000146605.3 Meleagris gallopavo | reverse complement strand
GTGCTGGCACCACACCTACCAATGGCAGTGGGGATGGTGACACTGGCAGCCCCAGCAGAGAGCAACCTGGCTGGCTGACGAGCAACCCAGTGAGCAGGGCCATGCAGGGAAGGGCAGAGAACCGAAGCAAAGGTTGCGGTTGCTTCTTTGTTTCTTTCTCTCTACCTTGCAGGTGGATGTGTTGAGACCCTCTGTAGCAGACCAAGGGAAACTACCGTTCTCAGGCCCACAGAATGGAGGACACACTCTTCAAAAAAGATAAGTCAGCCCCACACAGGACCTGCTCCGAGTCCTACAGGACTCTGGCAGCTCCCTACCTTGCCCCAGCGGCTCCCAATCA
>NW_011296749.1:0-432 GCF_000146605.3 Meleagris gallopavo | reverse complement strand
ATTTCACCTCCATTTTCCCTTGTTCTTTCCTTGAGGTATTGAAAGGCTGTTACCAGGTTCCCTTGGAGCCTTCACTTCTCCAGGAGGCTGAACAGCCCAGCTCTCCTTGCTTACAGGAGAGGGGTTTCCATCCTTGGGTTCGCGTTTGTGGCCGTACTCTGGATGCACTCGCACAGCTCCATGTCTCCCTGCACTGAGGACTCCACATCTGGACGCAGCACTGCAGGTGAGGCCTGACCAGCGCAGAGCAGAGGGATGGGGATCTCCTCCCTTGGCCCGCTGACTGCGCATCTTTGGATGCAGCCCAGGATACGGTTGGTTTCTGGGCTGGAAGGCCACTGCTGGCTTGTGTCCAGCTCCCGACCACCGAGTACTCCCAGGCCTTATGGAGCAGGACTACGCTCAGGTCCTTTCATCCCCTAGCATGTTTGG
>NW_011296747.1:0-340 GCF_000146605.3 Meleagris gallopavo | reverse complement strand
GTGGTATTTCTGGCAGAAAACTGCAATTCCTGGCAGAAAATGTCCTATTTTGGGGGAGAATCCTGGTATTTCTGGTAGGAAACGTTGTGTTTTGGGTGAGAAAGCTGGTATTTCTGGGAGATATTGCCATATTGTTGGGGAGACAACTGGTATTTTGGTGAGAAAATGTAATATTCAGGAAGAAAGGTGCAATTCCTGGGAGAAAAGGTCATGTTGGGGGAGAAAACTGCCATTTCTGAGAGAAAATGGCCTACTTGCGGGCAAAAAACTGGTATTTCTGTTAGGAAACGCTGAGCTTTTGGTGAGAAAACTGGCATTTCTGGTACAAAACGTCCTATTT
>NW_011296746.1:0-500 GCF_000146605.3 Meleagris gallopavo | reverse complement strand
CTCCTTGGTGCTGAACATTGCCTGCGTTGTTTTCCAGGACTGTGGAGTACTTGATGAGACACTTGGCTCGTCTAGCTGGGAGCTCCTCGGTCACCAACATGCACGCTAAGAACTTAGCGATAGTGTGGGCTCCAAACCTCTTAAGGTAAACTTCTGGTTCCGTTTCAACACAACGCTTCCATCTGTTCTCCAGTTAAGAAAAGCAATCCTCCCTTTCTCTCCATCAACTGTGCTCTTCTCCTGTAAAAATCTGTAGTAAGTGGCTGACAGCAGAGCAGGAGCCTGGACTGTTCTCCAAGCCCACGGGCACAATTTCTAGATGACCATTCCTGCTCTCTTGCTTAGATGGGACTGGTGTGTCCTTGATCAGCCAGGAGAATCTCTTCAGTGGCATCACTGATTGCCCACTGCGGAAGTCTCCAGAGCCCAATTTGACAGCTTAGGGCTGCAGCAATTCAGACTTGGGGAAACGATCTTGGAGAAATGACTTCTAAAAGCTG
>NW_011296740.1:0-319 GCF_000146605.3 Meleagris gallopavo | reverse complement strand
AAAATATGACATTATCTCCAAGAAATAACAGATTTCTCCCCAAAAGGTCAGATTTTCTCTCAGAAATACCAGGTTTCTTGCAAAAATCCGACATTTTCTGCCAGGAACGGCCGTTTTCTCCCAGAAATATGACATTTTTCAACCAGAAACATGACATCTTCTTCCAGAAATACCAGTCGTCTGCCTAGAAATATGACTATTTTTCCCCAGAAGTTGCAGTATTCTACCCCTGATATATGGACGTTTTCCCCTAGAAATAACAGTTTTCTCCAATTATAGATGACGTTTTCTCCCAGAAATACAAGCTTTCTCCATGAAA
>NW_011296736.1:0-385 GCF_000146605.3 Meleagris gallopavo | reverse complement strand
TTCTGGTTGAAAAATGGTATTTGTGGGAGGAAACTGCAGTTCCTGGCAGAAAATGGCTTACTTTCGGGAGAAAGCGGCTATTTGCGGTATAAAATGTCGTATATTTGCGATAAAACTGGCATTTCTTGGAGAAAATATCATATTTTTGGGGAAAAATACTACTATTTCTTGGAAAAGGTGTCATATTTAAGGGAAGAAATCTGGTATTTCTGGAGAAAATGTCATGTTTGGGGATAAAATAGGTATTTCTGGTGAAAAACGTAGAGTCTTCGGTGATAAAACTGGAATTTCTGGGGCAGAATATCATATTTTGGGAGAAAGCCTACTATTTCTCGGAGAAAACGTCCTATTTCTGGTTGAAAAACGGTATTGATAGGGAGAAAAA
>NW_011296731.1:0-302 GCF_000146605.3 Meleagris gallopavo | reverse complement strand
TTCCAGTTTGGTTACAGAGGTTTCAGATGATGAGCTGGAGACAACGATGCTCCACAGCTTTGTGATCTCCTGCTGGATCCTGATGATTAAGTCGATGCAAAGATTCCGTAATGCAGCAGCATCCTGTCAGAATTCTTGCCTTATCCATCTGCAAGACTACCCCTGTTCCGCTTGATGTTCAAGTGAAGCGTGAGCAGAATGTGGATGAGCTCCTCCTGGGACAATCTGAGATGACTGACAGTGCAACTGCGTGGTTTTACTGTATATTAAAAAATGTTTAGGAAAAACTAACAAACAACACT
>NW_011296725.1:0-344 GCF_000146605.3 Meleagris gallopavo | reverse complement strand
TTTTTGGGAGAAAGCGGCTATTTTGCGGTATAAAATGTCGTATATTTGCGATAAAACTGGCATTTCTTGGAGAAAATATCATATTTTTGGGGAAAAATCTACTATTTCTTGGAAAAGGTGTCATGTTTAAGGGAAGAAATCTGGTATTTCTGGGAGAAAATGTCATGTTTGGGGATAAAATAGGTATTTCTGGTGAAAAACGTAGTCTTCGGTGATAAAACTGGAATTTCTGGGGCAGAATATCATATTTTGGGAGAAAGCTACTATTTCTCGGAGAAAACGTCATATTTTTGGTTGAAAAACGGTATTGATGGGAGAAAACGTCCTATTTCTGGTTGAAAAAT
>NW_011296717.1:0-375 GCF_000146605.3 Meleagris gallopavo | reverse complement strand
CTTGCGGCCCCAGCGCTGCGCAGGCCGTGCAGTCGGCCCGCTGCTGGTGCTGAGCAGCAGCCCGTCCCTGCAGGATGCTCAGGCTGAAGGGCCTGCGTTTGCCAGGGTCAGCGTACCTGGAGGGCGGTCTGTCCGCAGGGGGCTCCCGCCGGAAGGCCATGGACTGCACCGGTGGGCACTTGAAGACGTGCCTGTTGGCTGCCTCGGTGCGGTAGTCACCTGGGGGCGGAGGAGAAGAGGAAGAAAGCTGTGAAGTGCTGGTCTCCCTCTGCAGCCGCAGAGACAATGTCCCGAGGAAAGGGTCTTCTGAAGAGCTGCAGGGATGCTGGGGGAGCCAGGCAGCACGCGGGGACGCTTTTCCGTGCCCCGCCACTA
>NW_011296712.1:0-370 GCF_000146605.3 Meleagris gallopavo | reverse complement strand
AAACGACGTTCGGGGATGTACGCGATTTCTCGGCCAGCTCCGGCAAAGTCTCCGGAGCGGTTCAGCGCGAATGCCGCTTTCTACGCGTGAGAGCGAAGGAGTGCGATTCCGATGCCGACAAGTGCGAATTCAGCCTCCTGCACTACCTGCGAGTGGGGGGTTTTTTTCTGCGCAGTCCTGAAAGGATCTCTCCCCACTTTCTGAAACGCTCTCCCTGAGAGCACTACAGCTGTCGCTCCTCGAACTTGCAAATGCCTTATTAGAGCTTGTTTTCCCTTCCACTCTTTTCCTCTCTGAATGCAGATGTGTAGCAGTGGAAAACCTGACTAGAATGAATTGTGGCTCGAAATAAAGGCAGAGACATAGTATT
>NW_011296709.1:0-450 GCF_000146605.3 Meleagris gallopavo | reverse complement strand
CTTAGGCAAAGAGTCCTAGCCCCAGCTTGTGCAGAGCTGCACGACGTGATCCAGGGCCACAAGCAAGCGTGCTTCGGCTGTGAGTGTGCCCGACAGCAGTAGGGAGCACAGCAGAGATGCAAGCAGAGGAAATCCACGTGCAGGGGCTGGTGGTGAGGCTGCTGGCAGCCGGGGCTGGGGAGCAGATCCACCTCCAGCAATGCTGCTTTGTGCCAGAGTCCCCATCTGCTAGCAGAGGGACAGCACTTGGTAAAATGCTGCCTAATAGGCTGTCACATTTGAACTGACTGAACAAACTGGTTGCTTCTAGAACACCTGCCTATGCCAGAGGGTAGCCAAGGGTAGTTCTGAAGAAGTCTCTCAGTGCTGTGGTGTGTGAACAGAGAAAATATAAGTGTGTTTCTTTTCAGTTCCAGCTGGTTGTGCCTGCTGTGATGGGCATCGCGTGCA
>NW_011296689.1:0-487 GCF_000146605.3 Meleagris gallopavo | reverse complement strand
CTCTGGAGATATTCAAGTCTCGCCTGGACGCCTACCTGTGCGACCTGGTGTAGGGAACCTGCTTTGGCAGGGGGTTGGTCTCGATGATCTCTAGAGGTCCCTTCCAACCCCTACAATTCTGTGATTCTGTGACTCTGTGACTGAGAGGAAGAGGAGGCAGCGGCTGCAGTGCGCGGCGTCACAGGGCAGCGTTCCGAGTGCCCCCAGCTCGGCGCTCCAAGTCTTTTGTGGTTGCACTCAATCAATAAGCGATCACAATTATGGATTCACAAAGATTCCATGAGCTGCTGCATGACTTCTAGTCCAGAGTAGCATCTCTGCAGATTGTTTTTTTAAATCAGGACACATTATGCCTGTTGTGTTTGCCATACTGTGCTTAACAAAGTCACCCTCGGGAAATGGTTTTGACTTTCCTGCAGCCAGATTTGCTTTCACGTAACTAGCTTCTATAACAGAGTCCATCTGTACTTTTTAAAATTATTTTGTT
>NW_011296685.1:0-444 GCF_000146605.3 Meleagris gallopavo | reverse complement strand
TTGATGGAGGAGAGGAGAGGAAAGTGCACTGCAGTTTGTGTTGGCTGGAGGAAAAGCACAACATTCAGAGCGGAAAGGCAAATTTAAGAAACGACGCTTGAAGACGTGAAGGTGGTGGTTGACTGAGCTAAGGTCTTCCTCCAGTCAGATGCTCTTCAAATATTTCCAGATTTCTCTGTGCAAGAGGCTGATGGCAGAGGCCTTCCACGGAAGCGCAGCCTTGCGGAGAGGCTGAGGAAGAAGGCAGATCTTGAGCAGACACCAAGGAGAGGCACAGATGTAAGACAGGCATCATCAGGACTTCTGTACTGTCCTCTGGCTGCCGCCTCTTGCCTTCTGCAGGCCTTCTTTGACACCTACGAAGCTTGAGTGAGGCCGCATCAGTGTGAAACACCGGTAAGCTATGGAGCTGTGAAGGGGAGCTGTGGGCTCCGGTACCTCAGG
>NW_011296683.1:0-327 GCF_000146605.3 Meleagris gallopavo | reverse complement strand
AAAAAAAAATCACTCACTCCATCACCAAAGAACAAGGCATACTCCAAAGGAAGCACTCCCCAGGTTCACATGCTGCCCCTACTCTTCCCAGCCCTTAAATGGGGATCAGGGGAGGGGTGGAGCCTGGCTCTGCCCCACTCCACAGCCAAACTGCCCCCAGCTGTGCTCGCACAGCCGCACCCCGCCCCAGGTGCGGGTTCCACAAAAACAGGAGGGCAAGGGAATGCCCAGGCAAAGGCAAGGGCCAAGAGAACATGGAAGGTAATGCCAAGGATGACGGCCCAGACAATACGGCAGGGAACGCCAAAACTGAATGCCGACATGAAC
>NW_011296681.1:0-464 GCF_000146605.3 Meleagris gallopavo | reverse complement strand
GGCAGTGGGCACAAATCCAAGTGCAGGGTCAGTAGCTGGGATGAGGGAACAGCCACCACCAAAACATGCTAGGGGATGAAAGGACTGAGCGTAGTCCTGCTCCATAAGGCCTGGGAGTACTGGTGGGTGGGAGCTGGACACAAGCCAGCAATGGGCCCTTCCAGCCCAGAAAGCCAACCGTATCCTGGGCTGCATCCAAAGATGCGCAGTCAGCGGGCCAAGGGAGGAGATCCCCATCCCTCTGCTCTGCGCTGGTCAGGCCTCATCTGCAGTGCTGCGTCCAGATGTGGAGTCCTCAGTGCAGGGAGACATGGAGCTGTGCGAGTGCATCCAGAGTACAGCCACAAACACGACCCGAAGGATGGAACCCCTCTCCTGTAAGCAAGGAGAGCTGGGCTGTTCAGCCTGGAGAAGTGAAGGCTCCAAGGGAACCTGGTAACAGCCTTTCAATACCTAAAGGAAAG
>NW_011296629.1:0-358 GCF_000146605.3 Meleagris gallopavo | reverse complement strand
GAAGTACCATGGGAGAGTGGCTCGGTGACTGCAGCGGTGAATTCCCTCGGAACTCTGGGACTCATCTCGTCATGACCCTAAAGACTCGTGGATGTTGGGTCCTCAGGTGGTCCAGAAGCTGATCTCCCATGGCAGTGTGGGATGGGAAGGGGTCTGTGGGACTGAGGAAGCAATGGCAGTCCCACCTCACCAAAGCAAAGCAAAGATGAGGGCTGTGCATAATGAGCAGTTCTCAGACAAGATGGAAGCCAAAATGTTGTTGGGTACCTGAGCCTTCTCTGGTGGTAAGCAACATGGTGCAAAGAGTGCAGCCATGTGCTCCGAGCAAGGAGCACAGGTTTGTGCAAGAGGCCCGGAT
>NW_011296606.1:0-337 GCF_000146605.3 Meleagris gallopavo | reverse complement strand
ACTGTGGGGTTTGTTCTGTGGGTGTAAATCCTTGGAGGTGAGTGGGTGGGCAGTCCTTTTCCTACCTTCTTAATATACTGCCATTGCACTGTGTTTCTGCTGTTACTTATGTTATGGCTTTCTTATTTGCTTTGTGTGTGTGTGTGTGTGCTGGTGCGAGGGTAGGGGGGCCGGGGCCGGCCGTCACGGCCGGGCCAGGTTTCCATTTCTTTGTGTACTGGTGTGTTGTTAAAACACGTTCTCTCCGTGTTTGTTGTCATCCCACTTTCTCCCTCTGTTTTGCAGGTCAGCTCGTGCTAGAAGTGATGGTGTCACTGTATGAATGAAGGTCAGTCCA
>NW_011296605.1:0-381 GCF_000146605.3 Meleagris gallopavo | reverse complement strand
CGGATTTTCAATGCTCACCTGATCACGTTATTAATCTCCGTGATGTACTGCTCACCATTTCTCTTATTATTAGTATTTATTATATTTTGAGGAAGTCTGCCCCAAAACCAGTAAATACTGAGTGGCAGGGAAGTGTGGAGAGGCCTGGGTGAGACTTTAGAGAGATGGAAATCTTCGGTGTCATGGAACTTTACTCCAGAACACCTGAAAGACCCTGAAAATTTAAACAGATATTTGAGACAGGAATGTCGTGGCTCAGGAAGATCTGAGGAGGCCCAAATTGTTTGGGGCCTGGCTAATGCTTACCGGGCCTTATTCAATACTATCCTGGAGAGGGAGAGAGTTTGTGAAAATTGAAAAGGAGAGTCTCAGGGAAACAGT
>NW_011296602.1:0-477 GCF_000146605.3 Meleagris gallopavo | reverse complement strand
GGGTGGATAGCGATAGGACAAGGGGTAAATGGTTTCAAGTGAGACAGGGGAGGTTTAGGTTGGTTATTAGGAGGCAGCTTTTCATGCACAGGGTGGTGACGCACTGGAATGTGTGCTTGAGAGTCACTTCCAGGATGATCTGCTCCATGATCCGTGACCAGCACAGAGGTGAGACTGACATGCTGGTAGTTCCCCGCGTCACACTTTCTATCCTTCCTAAGAGGTGTGCTGTCACCTTTTTTTCTCCTCACCAGGGACTTGACCTGACTGCCTCGACTTGTGAAATAGCATGGAGAGTGGCTCGGTGACTGCAGCGGTGAATTCCCTCGGAACTCTGGGACTCATCTCGTCAGGACCCAAGGACTCCTGGCTGTTTGGGTCCTCAGGTGGTCCAGAACCTGATCTGCCATGGCAGTGTGGGATGGGAAGGGGTCTGTGGGACTGAGGAAGCAATGGCAGTCCCCACCTCACCAAACC
>NW_011296593.1:0-352 GCF_000146605.3 Meleagris gallopavo | reverse complement strand
AAAGATGCGCAGACAGCGGGCCAAGGGAGGAGATCCCCCATCCCTCTGCTCTGCGCTGGTCAGGCCTCACCTGCAGTGCTGCGTCCAGATGTGGAGTCCTCAGTGCAGGGAGACATGGAGCTGTGCGAGTGCATCCAGAGTACAGCCACAAACACGAACCCAAGGATGGAACCCCTCTCCTGTAAGCAAGGAGAGCTGGGCTGTTCAGCCTCCTGGGCAAGTGAAGGCTCCAAGGGAACCTGGTAACAGCCTTTCAATACCTACAGGAAAGAACAAGGGAAAATGGAGGTGAAATCTAAGGAAATGTCTTGTACAGTGAGGGTGCTGAGGCAGGTGGCACAGGTTGCCTTTC
>NW_011296590.1:0-319 GCF_000146605.3 Meleagris gallopavo | reverse complement strand
GTGACAGAAAAGTGGGGAGTGATCCTTTCAGGACTTCGGAGAAAAAACCCCCCACTCGCAGGTACTGCAGGAGGCTGAATTCGCACTTGTCGGCATCGGAATCGCACTCCTTCGCTCTCACGCGTTGAAAGCGGCATTCGCGCTGAACCGCTCCGGAGACTTTGCCGTAGATGGCCGAGAAATCGCGTTTCTCCCCGAATGCGGCTTTCAGCCTTCAGCAGCGGTCTCGTGTTTGTCGCTTGCCGGGAACGGGCCACTTCAGCCGGCTGCTTTCTCCGATGTGTGAGTGGGCTCCTGTGTGCACATCGGAAAGGAGCGG
>NW_011296580.1:0-347 GCF_000146605.3 Meleagris gallopavo | reverse complement strand
CAACATTTCTTCTAGAGAGGTGCTCCAGCCCTCTGATCATCTTCGTGGCCCTTCTCTGGACCTGCTCCAAAAGCTCCACATCATTCCCGTGCTGGAGCCCCAGGCCTGGACGCAGTGCTGCACATGGGGCCGCACACCAGAGCCGAGTAGAGGGGGACAATCACCTCCCTCTCCCTGCTGGTCGCTCCTCTTTGAATGCAGCCCAGGATACAGTTGGCCTTCTGGGCTGCAAGTGCACACTACTGGCTTATGTCCAGCTCTTTGTCCACCAGGATCCCCGAGTCCTCCGCAGGGCTGCTCCCAAGCGGTTCTACGCCCAGTTGGTACAAGCATCTGGGTTTCCCCTT
>NW_011296577.1:0-376 GCF_000146605.3 Meleagris gallopavo | reverse complement strand
AGACAGGTGGTTTTAGAAACACTGATGCTGCAGTCAGAAAAGCAGCTGCTTAGCAGTTTTAGCATTGGTGAGTTGAATTGTTAGCATTATGTGCAACCTGAATGAGAAATGCGTGTTTTAGAGCCTCTAAACAAGAGCATCAGAGTGTTTTCCTAGTTGGAGACTTTCTGCCATTCTGAATGTGGAGAGCTTTGCTCCACAAGATGCATGGAAAGGCTTGGGGGGAGGGTGGAAGAATGGTTGACAGCTGTGAATGTTTGCTACTTCTGCAGATAGTTTTTGTACATTACGAGTTTAGCAGTTAATCAATAGCTTAAAAACCAAGTGCACTGTTTTAAAATACAGCTGTGTATTTTCTCAGTCAAAAATCAAGCAA
>NW_011296569.1:0-347 GCF_000146605.3 Meleagris gallopavo | reverse complement strand
CTAGTCAACCTAGGCAGCAGATGTGCAAAGCTAAGCATACCTCTGCTGGTTTGCCCTGGGAAGGAGCAGAGGTTCCCAGACAGCTTAGAGAAGTGGTCTGCATACCAGACTCTTGTACAACACGGATATTTAAACAGTGTCTGGAGCAAGGAAAAAGGAAAAGGGCATGATACCATAATTAATTTGTATCAGTTATTGAAGGTGTTCCCTGAAAAATAAGTATTTGAAGCAGCTTATGTGACCCTAAATTCTGATTGGCCTTTCTCAGAATACTGAGTTCTTAAATTCGAGTTTTTCAACCTTTCATTTATTCCTTATCTTCTTCAAAATATTTCTGGGCCAACAGT
>NW_011296566.1:0-393 GCF_000146605.3 Meleagris gallopavo | reverse complement strand
TCATTAATTTGTTGTGTCCAACAGGTGGCAGCAGAGCTGCGGTGCTTCCGGGTGCCGTAACGACTGCATGGAGATGTGTGGATTTTCATGGGAACAGCAAGGAACCGGAATCTGCATTTCCTGGAATGCCCCGGAAGCTCACTTTGCTGGCTGGTAATTGTCTGCCCAACAGGTAAGAGCAATGCACAGCCACCAGTGTTTATCCATTCCATAGCATGGCACAACATGGTGCTCCCAGAGCTCTGAATTGCACTTAGTGGTGCTCGGAAGGCTGCCTGTTCTTTTCTTTCAGCATTCTCCTTGTCTCTGGCTTTTCACTGTAGTGTTTCCTTTTTTGTCCTCTGTGTTCCCTTCTGCATTGTCTTGTCCTCCTGTTTTTGCGTTCCATGCCAC
>NW_011296563.1:0-359 GCF_000146605.3 Meleagris gallopavo | reverse complement strand
GGAGCAGGACTACGCTCAGTCCTTTCATCCCCTAGCATGTTTTGGTGGTGGCTGTTCCCTCATCCCAGCTACTGACCCTGCACTTGGATTTGTGGCCACTGCTCAGCCTGTTGAGGTCTCTGTGGATGGCATCCCGTCCCTCTGCTGTGTCACTGCAGCCCACAGCTTGGTGTCCTTAGGGTGCACTCAACCCCACTGTTGATGTCCCTGATGAAGGGGAAACCCAGATGCTTGTACCAACTGGCGTAGAAGCCCTTGGGAGCAGCCCCTGCGGAGGACTCGGGGGATCCTGGTGGACAAAGAGCTGGACATAAGCCAGTAGTGTGCACTTGCAGCCCAGAAGGCCAACTGTATCCTGG
>NW_011296562.1:0-306 GCF_000146605.3 Meleagris gallopavo | reverse complement strand
GGAGGATGGCTGCGCTGCGATGTACCCTGAAAGAAGCCAGACTGCTGAGAGCAGAGGAATCCACTGCCCATCACTGTCTGTCCCTCTCGCTCTCGGTACCTGAGCAAGGTCTCAGCACCACAATTGAGCAAGGACCCTTGTCAGAAGCCGGATCCATTTTGGCCCAAGCTCGTTCAGCGGCACCCATCCGAGACAAAGCTGCTGAACAAGCTGCTGAGGTTATGGTTACCGTGAGCGCAGCAGAAGGAGAATCACACGTGGGTGGGCAACCAGGAGAAAGCCTTTTTGGCTGTTGCTTCCCGTGGG
>NW_011296546.1:0-403 GCF_000146605.3 Meleagris gallopavo | reverse complement strand
CTAGCATGTTTTGGTGGTGGGTGTTCCCTCATCCCAGCTACTGACCCTGCACTTGGATTTGTGCCCACTGCTCAGCCTGTTGAGGTCTCTGTGGATGGCATCCCGTCCCTCTGCTGTGTCACTGCACCCCACAGCTTGGTGTCCTTAGGGTGCACTCAACCCCACTGTTGATGTCCCTGATGAAGGGGAAACCCAGATGCTTGTACAAACTGGGCGTAGAAGCCCTTGGGACGCACGCCTGCGGACGTACGTCGGGATCCTGTGGACAAAGAGCTGGACATAAGCCAGTAGTGTGCACTTGCAGCCCAGAAGGCCAACTGTATCCTGGGCTGCATTCAAAGAGGAGCGACCAGCAGGGAGAGGGAGGTGATTGTCCCCCTCTACTCGGCTCTGGTGCGGCCCC
>NW_011296541.1:0-349 GCF_000146605.3 Meleagris gallopavo | reverse complement strand
GGAAGGAATAGAGAGGCCGACAGCGGCCGTTGGTGGCGTGTGCAGTGCTATGAGTCTGTGTACTAAATGGTGGTACTTAAAGCTGTGTGAAGTCCCTGGAGAGGCCGAACAGTGTGAAGGTGCTTCAACTCATAGCTGTGCAACCCAGGAGTGAAGTGTGTTCATCAGCTTTCGCACCTGGTAGCGTTTTGTTTCCTCGTGCAGCTTTGCTCTGAGCAATGTAGAGCTGCCAGGCAGACCTGGGTCCATTTGCTGCTATCAGCAGGAATGAGAGCAGTAACACTTTCTGTAAGTGCAGTGCAGTTGAAGAAGGAGCTAGTTTGGGCTGTAAAAATAGTGCATTGGAGGG
>NW_011296540.1:0-349 GCF_000146605.3 Meleagris gallopavo | reverse complement strand
ACTTGGACAAGCTCCTCACACGCCAGCATTTGGCAGGGTTTAACCAGAAAATGCAAAACTCTGTTTCTGAGATGAGGTTTTAAAACACTAGCAGAGGATTTAATTGCACAGACAGGAACATGGAGGCAATACCCCTGACTTTTAATCTACTGTAGGTAGAGAATAACTTTAAACCACCACTTAACTTTACAAAAAAAAAAAAAAACATATCAGAAGCACAACCTGCGTAATTTTGTAACCAAAGGACCAAAGGCAGCCATCCCAGCTAGATTTCCCAAGGAAGAACACTCTTCTGATCGTATTGCACAAGTTTTATACTTTCAGTACATGTAGCTAGGAAGTTTTTTGA
>NW_011296539.1:0-313 GCF_000146605.3 Meleagris gallopavo | reverse complement strand
TATCGACTGCACTCCCCCAGCATCAAGTTCCCTTGTGGTACACATTGAACATCCCCGTTTTCCTGCATCACCCACCAAGTGGACCCAGGTCCCTGGGCAAAAACAGTTCCCACGAAGAGGTTTGTCCTTCTCAGAGGCTGGAAGAACCCAAAACTGCCTTTCCCAACATATTCTTTACATGTACAACAGGGACTTTATCTCCCCCTACGGTATGTAGGGAGCTGGACTGGGTTGGACCACCACGATTGATAGATCCTCTGGTATTGACTAACCAGGTGGCTTCTGCCAAATGCTTCTCCCAGTGCTTAAATGT
>NW_011296537.1:0-317 GCF_000146605.3 Meleagris gallopavo | reverse complement strand
GCAGAGGCGCCGTCGCTACGGAGACGCCGCCACGCACGCGCCCGCCGTCGCCGCGGGGCCGGCTTCCCGTGAAACGGTGGGATGTGGGCGGAACGTGGAGATAACGGGGAAAGGACAACGCAGTGAGAGCCGGGCTGGTAGGGAAGGAGGGAGGGAAGAGTGGGAAGGGAGGGAGGGAGGGAGGGGAGGGGGGGAGAAAAGGCAGGGCAAGGAAGGACAGGGCAAAAGGCGGGAAAGGGAAAGGGTCCGAAGCCTGGCCTGGCTGGTATTGCAACATGGAAGGGCTTCAGGTGTGTTGTTAGGTGCACAAGGAGCAG
>NW_011296533.1:0-314 GCF_000146605.3 Meleagris gallopavo | reverse complement strand
GCTGGCACTTGCTCTAAGTTTTCATCTCTGGATTAAATGCTTTTATCTAGTTTGTTTTTTTTTTTTCTTCTTTTTTTTCCCCCTTATTGCTTAACAAATGACTCTGTTGAGACATCTATAGCCTTTACCAGAACTTGCTTAACTTCTGAACCCCAAAGTAAGAGGAATGGTAAGAAGGATATTGGAATTTACCTTGAAAAAGACTCCAAACCAAGAAGACATTTGAGGTAATTGTGGCAGGCCAATAGATGAGGCCAAGCTCATCCCAGTGGTGTGCAGCAATAGGACAAGGAGCAGTGCCCTAAAACTTGAAC
>NW_011296527.1:0-320 GCF_000146605.3 Meleagris gallopavo | reverse complement strand
AGTTTTCGGCCAGAAATACCACATTTTCTCACAGAAATACCAGTTTTCCCTCCGAACATAGGACATTTTCTCCAAGAAAGTGGAGATTTTCCCCCCAAAAAATACGCCATTTTCACCCAGAAATTGCAATATTCTACCCAGAAATATCACATTTTCACCCTGAAATACCAGCTTTCTCCCTGAAATATTACATTTTGTTCCAGAAATACCAGTTTTCTCACCCAAAACACGTTTCCTACCAGAAATACCATGATTCTCCCCCAAGAATGTGACATTTTCTGCCAGGAATTGCAGTTTTCTCCCAGAAATATCACATTTTC
>NW_011296518.1:0-320 GCF_000146605.3 Meleagris gallopavo | reverse complement strand
CTTAGTCCAATCCAGCAGAGCCAGTTGGAGGTCTGTGTGTTGGTGTGAACCGGGCTCTGCTCCTCATGCAAGACGTTGTTTCTCTTCCCGTCCTCGATCTTGGTGGAGCTGGTGGTTTGTTCAAACCAGAAGAGCCAGTTGGAGGTGTGGCTCTTGGACTTAACCGGACGCTGCTCTTGGGAAGGACCTGGTTGTGGTTGCCGTCCTTGATGTCGGTTGGGCAGGCGGTTAGTCCAAACCAGCAGAGCCAGGTGGTGGTCTGGCTCTTGGTTACAAGCGGGCGCTGCTCCTTGTGAAGGACATGGTTCTCTTTCCCATCC
>NW_011296515.1:0-365 GCF_000146605.3 Meleagris gallopavo | reverse complement strand
AACAAGGAGATCGAGAGTGAACCGCAGAGGGGCAAAACTAGTCAATAAAGCTTTAAAAATCCCCAGAATGCCTGTGGCAGTGTCACTGCATCTTGTTACGCCAGCTCTTGTGCTGGGAGGGAGAAAGAATTGTGAGAGGGCATCAGAGTGTCTCACGATGCTTTACTTGATGCCAAAGGAAATCCAGCGTCTCTTTTGTCTTATCTGGATCACAGGACGGTCAGCTTTTGACCTGGCAGGGCCCCCCAGCTGGCCAGCTCTTTGCTTGGCTGGGTCCCTCCGGCCAGCCAGCTATCGGCCTGGCAGGGTTTCTGGATGGCCAGCTGGCTTTTTTCCTGGTAGTGTCCCCACGGTTGGCCGGCCGT
>NW_011296485.1:0-370 GCF_000146605.3 Meleagris gallopavo | reverse complement strand
AGCATCCAGAATTGCAGGGCAGCCCTCAGAGATGGGAAGCAGCGCCAGCGCAGTGAAGGGAACAGCCGTGAGAGCTGTGATGGCACAGAGTGAAGGAACAGCTGAGAGCTGTGAGCAGCAGCTCTGAGGCTGCTGTACCGTTGAGAGCAGTTGTGTTGGAACAGCTCTGCTCACAGCTGTCGGGATCTCCACCTATAATATGAAAGAGTGCTGAAGGATTGGAGGGCAAGAAAAGGATGCTGTGGTTAGACATGAGCATTTAGGGATTTGGTGTGATTGGGAAGCAGTTTGGGGGCTCTGGTGACGACTTGGAGGGGGCTAGATTTGGTGAGATCTAGTAATCATTGAGAGGGGAACAGAGCATCAGGGA
>NW_011296484.1:0-360 GCF_000146605.3 Meleagris gallopavo | reverse complement strand
AGCAACAGTAGATGAGGTGGAAATAAAGGACTCATTTTGGTGACACTCTTGGAGTTTTCTTCTGTGTCTTGAACAGAGAAATAACTGATTCTTATTTATGAAATATTTTCTTATTCAGCCTTTTACCAACTTTTCTAAATTTTAAAATAATAGGATGAGAAAACTTTAGAAGACTTACAGCTTGCAATCTATAAAATACATTCACTAACAGAAAATACCAGAAGCTTCCTTGCACCATCATTTTCCTTCTTCTATCTAATAGAGAAGTGGACCTCTTTTATCTTGTGTTAGTATATTTTCATATTTTCAGTCATGTAAATATCCGTTTAATTTATTAAGCTAAGGACAAGTATTATTTTG
>NW_011296481.1:0-350 GCF_000146605.3 Meleagris gallopavo | reverse complement strand
AAACTAGAGCGCTGCTGACGGTAGAGAGCGAATTCGGGAGAAGCGCGTTTTCCCGGCCAACTACGGCAAAGTCTCCGGAGCGGTTCAGCGCGATGCCGCTTTCTGCGCGTGAGAGCGAAGAAGTGCTATTCCGAAACCGACAACTGCGAATTCAGCCTCCTGCACTACCTGCGAGTGGGGGGATTTTTCTCCGCAGTCCTGAAAGGATCTACCCCTCTTTCTGAAAACGCTCTCCCTGAGAGCACTACATCTATAGCTTCTCCAATTTCCAGGTGTCCTATTCGAGAGGGTTTTCCCTTCCACTCTTTTCCTCTCTGAATGCTGATATGTAGCAGTGGAAAACCTCTGTA
>NW_011296471.1:0-312 GCF_000146605.3 Meleagris gallopavo | reverse complement strand
ATATGCAGTACACTGGTATATACATTCATTCTTTTTCAAGGTCTCAAAGATATGTGCATATCCCTTTGGATATGCTCAGTGGTATTCACGGTAATCGAGTGCCCACCTACTTCTTCCTCTTTTTTCCACACCAGCTTCATCACTGAAACCTTTGACTCACTTCCATGCACTTATCCCCAGTTTGGATAATTTCCATTGCTTATTAGGCCATAGTGAGCTAAACTTTTAAAAACTATCTATGTAGAACCCAATAGAAAATGTCCATGCACGTTTTGAGGACAAAAGAAAAAGTATTCTGTTGTGAAACCAACA
>NW_011296455.1:0-301 GCF_000146605.3 Meleagris gallopavo | reverse complement strand
CTTTGGTTTGGTGAGGTGGGGACTGCCATTGCTTCCTCAGTCCCACAGAACCCTTCCCATCCCACACTGCCATGGGAGATCAGGTTCTGGACACTGAGGACCCAAACATCAGGAGTCTTTGGGTCCTGACGAGATGAGTCCAGAGTTCGAGGGAATTCACCGCTGCAGTCACCGAGCCACTCTCCATGGTATTTCACAAGTCGAGGCAGTCAGGTCAGGTCCCTGGTGAGGAGAAAAAAGGTGACAGCACACCTCTTAGGAAGGATAGAAAGTGTGACGCGGGGAACTACCAGCATGTCAG
>NW_011296447.1:0-389 GCF_000146605.3 Meleagris gallopavo | reverse complement strand
GAAATGGCAGCGGTTAGATTTGGTTATCCTAAACTGACAGCCCATGGAAAGCAGCTGCTCAGAGCAGTGGAAGGTCAGAAGAAGGGTGGTTGTGCAGCCTGATCGTTTTATTTTTAGTTTTTAACCTTTTTTCAGAGAATGGCATCACTTCCTGGTGACCAACATGAAAGGTAACGATGTGGAGAGTGGGACCGTGCTGTCAGACTACGTGGGCTCGGGGCCCCCTAAAGGAACAGGTGGGTGCCTGCCTGCAGCAGTCCCAGTGCCCTCGGGCCCGGTGGTGGTGTGGATGGGTGAATGTGGGCTTGGTAGGGGTAGTCACAGTGCTTGCAAGTAAGTAGGCCCAACAGGTCCACCTGCATCTAAACCCAAGCCTGATCAGGAGTTAG
>NW_011296441.1:0-339 GCF_000146605.3 Meleagris gallopavo | reverse complement strand
TTTTTTGGGGTGTGTTCTGTGTGTAATACCTCCCTTATCCATCCCACGTTATCCTCTGTGTTGATGATCCTTCGTACATACCACGGGGTGTATGGCAGCTGTTTTGTAGGCAGTGAGAATGAGGGAGGGCAAAAGACAGTTCTCCTGCAAGTCAGGACGAGGCTGAGAACAGCCAGCGTCCCTGGTGGACAGATAGAGGTTTGGCTGTGCTAGTGATCTGCTTGATCAGAACGTGGCTTTTCAAGACGATCCTTAATCCCCAAGTTGAGCAAGCTAAGCAAGAGGAGTGCATTAAGCTCCATTGGAACGCGCAGACAGGTGGCCCAATCCTCCCGTGTT
>NW_011296428.1:0-330 GCF_000146605.3 Meleagris gallopavo | reverse complement strand
GGTGCCAGGACTGGCTGGCAGCTCTGCTCCCGTGCCGGCTGCGGACCCGCGTACCTTTGGCGGTGACCTCTGGCATTCTGTAGCCCCGCTGTGTGGCGGGGCCATCCTCCCCGAATTGTATCTTGGTGTGCTTCGCACCGGCACGATGCTCCCCATTGGCGCCAGCCATGCCGGAGCTCATCCTTCAGATGCGTCTGCCCTCTGCCAGATGCTCCTTCAGGATGCGGGACCCAGCGCCGGGCATCACCTTGATGCCCCCCCCGGGTGGCCGTGTCACAAACGTCGCCATGGCGACACGGTGACAGCTGGCCGGTGCTGCCTGCTGCCCAT
>NW_011296425.1:0-434 GCF_000146605.3 Meleagris gallopavo | reverse complement strand
CTCTGCCCCACTCCACAGCCAAACTGCCCCCAGCTGTGCTCGCAGGGCTGCACCCCGCCCCAGGTGTTGCCACAAAAACAGGAGGGCAGGGGAATGCCCAGGCAAAGGCAAGGGCCAAGAGAACATGGAAGGAAATGCCAAGGATGACGGCCCAGACAATACGGCAGGGAACGCCAAAACTGAATGCCGACATGAATGTGGCAACACAAAGCCAAGGGGTCATTAGGCCAAGAGAATGGGGCAAGGAACACAAAAATAGGAGGACAAGAGAATGTAATAGTGAAAACAGTGCAAGACCAGAGACAAGCAAGACACAGAACAAAGAGGATAGGCAGCCTTCTGGGCACCATGAAGCGCAATTCAGAGCTCTGGGGGAACCCTATTGTGCCGGGCTCTGGAATGGGTAAACGCTGGCGGGTGTGCATCGCCCTTAC
>NW_011296423.1:0-574 GCF_000146605.3 Meleagris gallopavo | reverse complement strand
ATCATGTCTCTTTTATGGGGTTTCTATAAATGGGTCAAGGGGGAGAACACCATTCCCCTAGTTAAAATGATCCCCGGGCAGATCCCAGGGTTTCTGGGATCTCCTTCTTATCAACTGGCAACTATAATTGAGAAATGGGGTCCCCTGCGTACTTTGGCGAGTATTTCCCCAGTACGCTTAACAGAATACTTTCAGGGACTGGACAAAGATGTCTTAACTACGAAGGAAAGGCAATTAGCTGCATCCACAGTGGCATGGCCACTGCTGAATGCTTTAAATCAAGCAGAGACAAGATCAGGTAGTTCAGAAAATGAAAAATCAGCTCCTAAAAAGCTCGGATTGACAAATTGGAGCAAGAACTTAATGTATTGAATGGGAAAAAAAACCAGTTTTACAGTCTCTAGGCCAGGTCCGTAGTATTTCAATAGACGATAGTCATATCTCTGAAGTAGCGGACCTGGTTAAAGAGGAAAACGGGAGTTCCAAATCAGACCTAGAGGTTCCAGTCATGGCGGATCCCCTGCAACTCCGTCCTATTATAACTCAAAAAACGAAAAAGGTGCAAGATAGACCG
>NW_011296409.1:0-306 GCF_000146605.3 Meleagris gallopavo | reverse complement strand
GATTCTACGATCCAATGCCAACCTGTCTCCAACCATGGCCCTTATGGTTTGTTATTGCTATCAGGACCTAACAGTTCATTCTGATGCAGCAGGACTGTCACGGAGTTAACGAGATCAATTTACACCCGTGACAGGGGGTGATAGGCCCCTGCTCTCCCCTCCCCAGCCCACAAAATGGGAAGGAAGGGAGAAAAACAAAACAGCGGCAACAATCTATGGAGGAAAACTATTTACTAACTATGATATCGGAATGCAAGATAACACAATATAATACAATCTGATTGAAATTGAGAACTAATAAATCAA
>NW_011296408.1:0-351 GCF_000146605.3 Meleagris gallopavo | reverse complement strand
TAAAAGAAAAAAAAAAGAGAAAAAATGCTTTCTCTACTGAAACTGCCTTTAAGGGGCTGCATGCCACTGTCTCTTCTTTCTTAATGCTAAAACATACTGGGCCTTAATTAAGTTCACCACTTTGCTCTATGGAGCAATAGGTATATATAGCCAATTGAAAACATGGATGGAAATAACTATGTGGCAATCTGCATATTATGTGGCATACCATTCCAGAGGGAGCTGCTATTTTACAGGGTTGGGGATTTTAAGCAGGTTTCCAGCCTTTCCTTTGAATTCTTTATGCGGATTTTCAATGCTCACCTGATCACGTTATTAATCTCCCGTGAACTGTACTGCTCACCATTTCAC
>NW_011296405.1:0-305 GCF_000146605.3 Meleagris gallopavo | reverse complement strand
AAAAATATCGAATTTTCTTGCAGGAATACCAGTTTACTCCCCCCAAATAGGACATTTCCTCTCCGATATGACAGTTTTCCTGACAGAAAATTTGAAAATTTCCCCCAGAAACACTAGCTTTCTCCCAGAATTAGGACATTTCCTGCCAGAAATAACACTTTTCTAGCCCAAAGTAGGACATTTCTCCCAGAATTACCAGTTTTCTCACCCAAAATACGATCTTCCTGCCAGAAATGCCAGATTCTCACCCCAAGTAGGACATTTCCTCCCAGAAATGCCTCTTTTCTCAAGAAAAGATGACATTT
>NW_011296381.1:0-314 GCF_000146605.3 Meleagris gallopavo | reverse complement strand
CTCCGAGAAATAGTAGCTTTTCTCCCAAAAATATGATATTCCTGCCCCCAGAAATTCCAGTTTTTATCACCGAAGACTACGTTTTTTCACCAGAAATACCTATTCTATCCCCAAACATGACATTTTCTCCAGAAATACCAGATTTCTTCCCTTAAACATGACACCTTTTCCAAGAAATAGTAGATTTTTTCCCCAAAAATATGATATTTTCTCCAAGAAATGCCAGTTTTATCGCAAATATACGACATTTTATACCGCAAATAGCCGCTTTCTCCCAAAAATATGCCATTTTCTGCCAGGAACTGCAGTTTCCT
>NW_011296370.1:0-376 GCF_000146605.3 Meleagris gallopavo | reverse complement strand
CTCTAATATCCTGAGAGAAGATAGTGAGGAAGACAATCTGAGTATATGGTTCTTAAGAAACTTATCTTTAGTCTCAAACTGCAGTACCTCATTTTCCTTCCTAGATATGGTAACCCAATAGCATTTTGCATGGAGTAAAGCCTCGTGTCCTTTCTCGGTGCTGTACGGATTCGGAGAAGTGCCAGGGGCAAACGTTTAGTCCAAGGTACAGACCTGTTTAGCCAGAGTACTGAAGGGTGTCCCATCTTTTCAGTAATCCTTGTGTCACAGGTTTAAGCCCAGTACGTCCCTCAAAAGGAATTGGATCTTGTTTCTGTCTTATGGTCTCATATTTTTCCTGCAGCTTTATTTTTGAAGGGGTTATTTTCAACCCCCC
>NW_011296362.1:0-390 GCF_000146605.3 Meleagris gallopavo | reverse complement strand
GCCAGAGACATGGTGGATGTGCTGGCCCTTTCAAGGTGAGCCTGGCTCAGACTCTGAGCAACTTGATCTAGCTGTGGATGGTCAGCATGGGGCAGTCGGATCACATCGCAAACCTACCTGCATACAAGCAGCGCACCAACATGGGGGTGCATGATGTTCATTACCTGCTGGACAGATCTCACACCACTGACTGGAGGAGCCCAGGCAATCCTTCAACTTCATCAGGCTGCAAAATGAAATCAGAAGAGACGCAGAACATCATTTAAAACACAAGGATGCACACAATGACCCTTAAAAAACACCCAACCGCATGGATGCAATTAGCACATAGCCCTATTAATTACAGCCATCCAGCTTGAGATCCTCCAGAAAAGCAGAGCTCACAGCTCT
>NW_011296346.1:0-362 GCF_000146605.3 Meleagris gallopavo | reverse complement strand
CCAACAAGTGACAGTTTTATCACAAAAATACGACATTTTCCACCACAATACCAGTTTTCTCCCAAAAACATGCCGTTCTCTGCCAGGAACTGCAGTTTCCTCCACAAGTACCATTTTTCAACAAGAAACTTGACATTTTCTCCCGGAAATACCAGCTTTTTCCCAGAAATAGGACGTTTTGTACCAGAAATGCCAGTTTTCTCACCAAAAACTCAGCGTTTCCTAACAGAAATACCAGTTTTTGCCCGCAAGTAGGCCATTTTCTCTCAGAAATGGCAGTTTTCTCCCCCAACATGACGTTTTCTCCCAGGAATTGCACCTTTCTTCCTGAAATATTACATTTTCTCACCAAAAATGCCAGT
>NW_011296342.1:0-436 GCF_000146605.3 Meleagris gallopavo | reverse complement strand
GTTCTGCTTCTGACAAGAGAAACAGTGGATTCTATACAGATTTCCTGCACATCATTTGAAATCTTTTAAAGACATGTGGAAGAGTGAGACTTAGTGAGGAGGGAGCCTTTACAAACACTGATTGAGCTTGGCAATACGGGCATCCCACACCTGCACAGCAAGAGTGGTCGAGAACTGCACTAACTGGAGGCAGAAAGGGACAAGTGACTCACGTTGAAACTCTTCAGATAACACAGTGCTGCCAGTTGACATGCATCGCTCCACTGCGCCTCGTTGTTCTGGGCCAGTGTGAGCAGAAACGTCCCAGCATGCATGTACAGCTGTCCTTTCATTTTCCAGGAAGGTGTGAGACAGCTCCCCAGCTTCTCTCACAGACTCTCTCACAGAGTGAAGGAGACGATCAAAACTACAAGGCAGAAAAGACTCATTTGCAACA
>NW_011296339.1:0-395 GCF_000146605.3 Meleagris gallopavo | reverse complement strand
CTGGGCACTCTGTCCCAGGGCCCAACCACTCCTTTGGAGAAGTCTCTCCTGACATCCAGCCCGAAAGATCTCCTGTTGCTTTCCAGGTTCTTTCACTTCTTCACAAAGCTGTTTCCAAATCTTCATCTGGGAGGCAGCATGTGAACCTCATGGGATTCAACAAGGTCAAGTGTAGGGTGTTGCACCTGGGTCGGGGCAATCCCAGATATACGTGCAGACCGGGAGAAGAACTCCTCGAGGGCAGCCCTGCTGAGAAGGACGCAGGCGTCCTGGCGGGCAAAAAGCTTCACCTGAGCCAGCAGTGAGAGCTGGGGCTTGTTCAGTCTGGAGAAGAGAATACTCTGGGGACACCTGATGTGGCCTTCCAGGAATTAGATGGGAACTGCTAAGCAGGA
>NW_011296335.1:0-305 GCF_000146605.3 Meleagris gallopavo | reverse complement strand
GGTGGCCATTTGTGTATACTCATGAATAAATTAGTTTAACTTCTTACCTGTAGGAGAAAGATTTTTCTCTTTTTCTCCTTCATCTCATTTTATTCTTCTTTCCATTTCATTGCATTGATTTCTTATTTTTAGAAACAGGGCTATACACAAGTGAACCATCATCTTCAAACAGTAAAACCGGTATATCACTTTCTATGCAAAAAAAAATTTGTACATTATTAATTATTTATAATAATTTCTAGTAACAATTTGTACTACAACAGCTTCAGATTGAGTACTGCTTTGTTTAAAAAAAAAACAAACCT
>NW_011296322.1:0-421 GCF_000146605.3 Meleagris gallopavo | reverse complement strand
AATTCGTACTGTCATTTTTGAGGAATGAATGAGAGAAGAGTACTTGCTGCATATATGTCTTGTGGAAGAGGTTAATAAGAAATCAGGCTGAACTTTGAGAACCTATTGTCGGGGAATCCTCCCTGCCCACCCTCCTCGCTCCCCCCCCCCATCCCTGCCCTCCCTGCCTACATAAAGCTGTCTTCTCCCTGTCATGAGATTGCAGTCAAAATCAAACATTTATATAACGACATGGGCTCATCAGGCCCAGCGGCTGATCAATTACTCACCAGGCCAGTGGTTGCTAACTACCTTTGGCAGACCTCAATCATCTAACCCGTGTGTGTGCTCTCCACTCTTTCAGATCTACTGTGTTCAGTAACTTTGTACTTGGTTTTAAGGAGCTGAAGGCAGGAATTTCAGGTCTGATAAGTAAAAAATA
>NW_011296319.1:0-391 GCF_000146605.3 Meleagris gallopavo | reverse complement strand
CTCTCCAGCAGCTCCATCCCCCAGCCTGTATTGGTGCATGCAATTATTCCTCCCTAGGTGTAAGACCCTACCCTTGCTTTTGTTGAACCTCATCTGGTTCTACTGCCTAGCTCTCCCAGCCCTGTCCAGGTCTCGCTGAATGGCAGCACAGCCTTCAGGCGTGTCAGCCAATCCTCCCAACTTCGTATCATCAGCAAACTTGCTGAGGGTGGCCACTATCCCCTCATCAAGGTCATTGATGAAGATGTTGAACAAGACCGGACCCAGCACAGACCCCTGGGGGACACCACTGGTTACAGGTTTTCAGCCAGACTCTGCACCACCAACGACGACTCTCTGCGCTCTGCCAGTCAGCCAGTTCTCAACCCACCTCACTGTCCACTCGTCTATC
>NW_011296317.1:0-356 GCF_000146605.3 Meleagris gallopavo | reverse complement strand
TACAATAATGTATACTAAACTGGCTAATGTCAGTTTAATGTCAGTACTACAAGTACTTGATACTTGACTCATCTGCAACATGAAATGATCATTCCCTAGAGACAGCAACAAAAAACTCCCAAACAGTCCAGATCTGCTACACAGACATAAAAAAGAAATTAATGTAATCACTTTTGTTTTAAGGCCTTCTGGAATACTTCAGCTCATCTTCAAAAATCTACTCACATGCTCACTAACATGGAATCTGCCAAGGTGTATCATACTTCTTTTTTTTTTTTTTTTACTTTCCTTTAGGTAGTAACTTGAAGGAAACTGAACATTACAAAGAAAGCTAAATCTTATATGTGACTTTGTTC
>NW_011296307.1:0-415 GCF_000146605.3 Meleagris gallopavo | reverse complement strand
CTGTCTAACATTTCTTAAAATCTCATTCTACCCAGGTACATTCAATTACAAAAAATAGAACCAAGAAATAAAATCAAACTTAATTAGTTTAAAGATTAAAAAAAAAAAAAGAACCAAACAAACAAACAAAAAAACAAACCAACAAAACCACCACCACCACCACCAGAAAATGCAACAACCAAGAATTGATTAGATTAAGATGATTGGATCTAAGAGAAGCTGAAGCTTGAACTGGATGTATCTGTGCTTTAGGGAAGTTCAATGCAATCTTAATTGCTTACTTCATACAAGCAGACATTGGTGAGATATGCTGCCTGTGAAGTGACAGAAGAAATGTTTTGGCTGCTCTTTGATGTACAGTTCAGCTGTTCTGGTTTGTAAATATAAGAGAAAGAAAGGATATTGTACTCAACCC
>NW_011296288.1:0-339 GCF_000146605.3 Meleagris gallopavo | reverse complement strand
AGACTTCTACGTTTTTCACCAGAAATACCTATTTTATCCCCAAACATGACATTTTCTCCAGAAAATACCAGATTTCTTCCCAAAACTATGACACCTTTTCCAAGAAATAGTAGATTTTTCCCCAAAAATATGATATTTTCTCCAATAAATGCCAGTTTTATCGCAAATATACGACATTTTATACTGCAAATAGCTGCTTTCTCCCAAAAAATATGCCTTTTTTCTGCCAGGAACTGCAGTTTCCTCCCACAAATACCATTTTTTCTACAAGAAATACCAGTTTTCTCCCAGAAATACCCATTTTTCAACCAGAAATAGGACGTTTTCTCCGAGAAATAG
>NW_011296287.1:0-347 GCF_000146605.3 Meleagris gallopavo | reverse complement strand
CTCTGGATCCCCATGCTGTTCCCAGATCTCCCAGCAGGGGGCGCTCTTGGGCCGTTTGGGGGCAGCGCTGCTGACGTCATCACGGGACGGAAGCGTCCGTGTGTGGCACCCGAGGGGCGGGGCTGCGGTGAGGGGGCGGGCCCTCATTGGATGGTGTTTGCCCCTGGAGGCGGGGCTTACGGGGAGTGGGTATGGCCCGAAGGAGTGGGCGAGACTTTGTTGGATGGTGTTTACCTCTGGGGCGGGCTTATGGAAGGGCGGGGCTTAACCGAGGGGTGGGCCTCGTTGGGTGGTGTTTGCCCCTGGGGCGGGCTTAACCGGGGGGTGGGCGTTCAAACGGCGGTGTT
>NW_011296283.1:0-477 GCF_000146605.3 Meleagris gallopavo | reverse complement strand
CCTATAATCTACTGTCATTCTCCATGTGCCATCCAACTTTCGCACTGGCCATATGTGGGAATTGTATGGGCTGTTGTAAGGGCAGGTCTTATAATGCCCACTTTTTCAAATTCTTGCACTGTTTTTGATATTTCGTCCTGCCCACCCGGGAGTCTGTACTGTCTCACATTAGTAACCCGGCGCGGTTTCGGCAGGCAAATTGGCCCATGTTTCGCATGGCCTCTTAATATTACCTGCACCGCCCGGATCCTAATACATCTCTGTCGGAGTCTGAACTCTCCCACGGTTGTGTGGAGAGCTAGAGCGCATAGAATATCTATGCCCAAGATGTATTTCTGGACTGGGGCAATAGATACCTTATACTCCCGGGGTGGGAGACGCCCAACCCCCAGTTTTAACCACGTTTGGGTGACAGGAATAGTTTGTCCCCCAAAACCACCAATCATCACTCTGTTTCCATGAAATTTGTTGGGATCT
>NW_011296280.1:0-325 GCF_000146605.3 Meleagris gallopavo | reverse complement strand
AAAAATCCAACCTGTAACAAGAAGAAGAAGAGAGGTGCAATACTGAAGGCAGCGTTTCTTAGGCCTGAACTGGTAAAACGTAACATTTTCATCGGAACGTGCCTGCCGGACGCTCCCTAAGACTATCCAACAGAAAAATGGCCTGCTGAAAAGTAATAATTATTCAACATTTGCAGCCAAGTATCCATAAAACTGCGAATGGAGCAAGGAGAGAACAAGTATGCTACGCGCTCCTAAATCTCAAGTGTGCCTGGAGGGAAAGACTTCATACAGAAGTTACGTATTACGATCGATTGATGCAGCTATATTATCTGAGTTAGCACAG
>NW_011296256.1:0-330 GCF_000146605.3 Meleagris gallopavo | reverse complement strand
ACTCAAGGTCAGTGGCTTGGCCCTGCTATCCTTGGCCAGCCAGGAGGGATTGCATTTCCCCCTGAGAAAAGCAGGCCCTTGAGCTTTGGTCTAGACCTCAGAGAGAGTTCCAGGCTAAAATATAAGTATGATCGCACTGACATACCTCTATTTTTGTTTTGTTAAGCATATTCTGCTTAGAGAGATGAAATTTTAGAAGATGCTTTCTTAAATCATTTATTTCTGTATTCTGCTCAGAGATGTGCAGACTTAAGAGCAGGCACTGGAAACTGCCGGGCCCAAAGAATGTTTGTGCACAAAATTCAGTTGCTCAGCCTAAAGTCAGCACTT
>NW_011296252.1:0-306 GCF_000146605.3 Meleagris gallopavo | reverse complement strand
CTGGTGCTGCTGAGAACCTGCGGTGCCCGCAGGGTGAGGAGAGGGCTCCTACCTGGATGCAGACCCGGTGGAACCAGGCGTGTTGGCAGGCTGGGCACACCATAGTGCTGTATGACCTGCCGTCACCCACGGGCTCCATGCAGATGATGCAGGTTGCGTCCTGCATTGGTGCTGCCTCCACTGCCTGATGTGGGCAGTGCTCGCAGCAGAAGGACCTGGAGGAAGATGGGAGGATGGGCAAGGTGAGAGGAGCTGTGAGGAGGGCAGAGGAACAGGAAAGAGCCCCAGGCCTTGGCTCTGGCTCTG
>NW_011296248.1:0-322 GCF_000146605.3 Meleagris gallopavo | reverse complement strand
AATTCTAACGTTCACAAGCCTACCCTCCATTTTTCTCTTTTACTCAAATAAACAAGCTCACCACAGAGATTATAGGATTTAATTTATCCCACAACATGGTAATTTGCTTTTTGCAAGCAAGGAAAAAAAGGAAATAAAATGAGACAACTGCCTTCTCAGGCAAGTGACAACAACAACAACAAAGGATGAGACTGAGAAAAGTTTAAGCATTTCCAATTCATGCTCATTCCCAATTATGATTAATGTGATCCTTTCTTTCAACAAAATACACGTTGTGTATCGATACACATTTCTTCAAATTTTTATCTCCTTTTGGAAAGGG
>NW_011296245.1:0-301 GCF_000146605.3 Meleagris gallopavo | reverse complement strand
TGTTGTGGGGCATGCATACTGTTTGTACTTGGCCAAAGAATGTACGGAAATATAAACAACCTCATACAACCCCTTGCAACAGAGATGATTTCTTGTATATACATATTACTTCTAGAAGATATTTTTCAAATACTGATTTATAAAACAAAGAAGTGTTAAAAGCCTTCTCTGGTAACTGTTGATGCAGTGGATCAATTGAGTGGCAATATATCCCCACCAAGCTTACATTGGAAGGTCTTTTAACTTTTTTTTTTTTTTTTTCCCCCTCTACTATAACTATTATTAAATGATATAATTTTGG
>NW_011296226.1:0-315 GCF_000146605.3 Meleagris gallopavo | reverse complement strand
GGGAGAATCGTTGTATTTCTGGTAGGAAACGTGTTTTGGGTGAGAAAACTGGTATTTCTGGAACAAAATGTAATATTTCAGGGAGAAAGCTGGTATTTCTGGGTGAAAATGTGATATTTCTGGGTAGAATATTGCAATTTCTGGGTGAAAATGGCGTATTTTGGGGGGAAGCTCCACTTTCTAGGACAAAAATGACCTATTTTCGGAGGGAAAACTGGTATTTCTGTGAGAAAATGTGGTATTTCTGGCAGAAAACTGCAATTCCTGTCAGAAAATGTCCTATTTTGGGGGAGAATCCCTGGTATTTCTGGTAGG
>NW_011296224.1:0-371 GCF_000146605.3 Meleagris gallopavo | reverse complement strand
AATTCCCTTTATTATTATTATTAATTTTAAGGAAAAAAAAAGAGGAAAAACTCACACTTTACATTTCTTAAAGCCCTCAGATGTGACAGGCCATAGCCCTAAAGGCTGACTTTATTCACAAAACAGGAATACTTCGTATGTTCTGTCAGCCCTTACCACTCAGAGCGGTTTTTGCTTTGTACAGAAAAGCCTGGACTGGCACTTGCTTGGGACCAGCCCCATACTTGTCTATCAGCTAGCTTGCAGATGTCAGTGCTGAAGCATAACCCCTTGTTAAATCCCAGGCAGACGCTCCCTGACTTCCTAGGGAGGCTGTGTGTCTGACGTCTGCAGTGTGTTCAGCTGCTTATTCCAGGTGACATTCATGACAC
>NW_011296218.1:0-317 GCF_000146605.3 Meleagris gallopavo | reverse complement strand
TCTCCCCAAAAATATGGTATTTTCTCCAACAAGTGACAGTTTTATCACAAAAATACAACATTTTCCACCACAAATACCAGTTTTCTCCCAAAAACATGCCATTTTCCGCCAGGAACTGCAGTTTCCTCCCACAAGTACCATGTTTCAACCAGAAACATGACATTTTCTCCCAGAAATACCAGATTTCTCCCCAGGAATATGACGTCTTCTGCCAGAAAATACCAGCTTTCTCACAAAAAACTCAGCGTTTCCTACCAGAAATACCAGGTTTCGCCCGGAAGTAGGCCATTTTCCCTCCGAAACGGCAGTTTTCTCCC
>NW_011296215.1:0-365 GCF_000146605.3 Meleagris gallopavo | reverse complement strand
AAAAAAATTTTTTTAGAGAGAGTTTTAAAGCTACAGGTTTATCATGAAAAATGGACAATATAGCAGAATTCCATCTTCCTACCCTAACTGTGGTTAGGCAAGCAGCAGGAAAAGATGTTGGTTTGCTTTTGGAAAAAAAATCACTCTGTATGTATTCTGACTCATAGGAAGTTCTGTACCTCTTAGTTCAATCTATTCATTGACATGAGAGAAGTTTGGTGCAGATGCCAGGTTTTTTGATTCCAACCTGTTTGTAAACACTCATCTCCAGTTATCACTGAAAAGAAGTTTAGCTTTCAGGGCTGGAGACATGCTGAAAAAAGGAAAAAAAACCAAAAACAAAAACAAAGAAAGGTAAAGAAGGA
>NW_011296208.1:0-366 GCF_000146605.3 Meleagris gallopavo | reverse complement strand
AGAAAATGGAAAGGGAAACCAAAAAGGATTTTAAAAGGGGGAGGAAAATGGGAGGAAATAAAGGGAGAAGGAAAGAAAGGAAAAGGGAAAGAAAACGGGGAAGGAAAAAGGGAAATAAAGGGAAAAGGGTTGGAAAAAGGGGATGGAAGGAAAGGAAAGAAAGGGGGAATAAAGGAAAGGGAACGAAAAAGGAAAAGGGGAAGAAGGGAAAAATGAAAAAAGGAAACGGAAAAAATAAAAAGGGAAATAAACGGAAAAGGAAAAATAAAACGGGAAAGGATAAAAAGAGGGAAAAGGAAAGGAGATAAAGGGGGGAATAAAAATAAAATAAAGGAAAGGAAAAGGAAAAAATAAAAAGGGGAAAAT
>NW_011296161.1:0-316 GCF_000146605.3 Meleagris gallopavo | reverse complement strand
TTTTTCCCCTTTCCACTCTTTTCCTGTCTGAATGCAGATGTGTAGCAGTGGAAAACCTGACTAGCATGAATTGTGGCTCGAAATAAAGGCAGAGACATAGTATTCAGAGGTAGGCGTAGTGCATTCTGCATGTTAGCCAAGGCGAAGTGCAAACCGCTCCTTTCCGATGCGCGCACAGGAGCCCGCTCACTCGTCGGAGAAAAGCAGCCGGCTGAAGTGGCCCGTTCTCGGCAAGCGAGAAACACGAGACCGCTGCTGACGGCTGAAAGCGGAGTTCGGGGAGAAACGCGATTTCTCGGCCAGCTACGGCAAAGTC
>NW_011296160.1:0-353 GCF_000146605.3 Meleagris gallopavo | reverse complement strand
AACTGGCATTTCTTGGAGAAAATATCATATTTTTGGGGAAAAATTCTACTATTTCTTGGAAAAGGTGTCATATTTTGGGGAAGAAATCTGGTATTTCTGGAGAAAATGTCATGTTTGGGGATAAAATAGGTATTTCTGGTGAAAAACGTAGAGTCTTCGGTGATGAAACTGGAATTTCTGGAGCAAAATATCATATTTTGGGAGAAAACTCGTATTTCTGGGAGAATATGTCATGTTTTGGGGGCAAAATCTGATATTTCTGGGAGAAAACGTCCTATTTCTGGTTGAAAAATGGTATTTGTGGGAGGAAACTGCAGTTCCTGGCAGAAAACTGCATATTTTTGGGAGAAAGC
>NW_011296154.1:0-342 GCF_000146605.3 Meleagris gallopavo | reverse complement strand
GGAAGGGCCCGACCTGCTGGCTTGTGTCCACGCTCCCACCCACCCACGTACTCCCCAGGCCTTATGGAGCAGGACTACGCTCAGTCCTTTCATCCCCTAGCATGTTTTGGTGGTGGCTGTTCCCTCATCCCAGCTACTGACCCTGCACTTGGATTTGTGCCCACTGCTCAGCCTGTTGAGGTCTCTGTGGATGGCATCCCGTCCCTCTGCTGTGTCACTGCAGCCCACAGCTTGGTGTCCTTAGGGTGCACTCAACCCCACTGTTGATGTCCCTGATGAAGGGGAAACCCAGATGCTTGTACCAACTGGGCGTAGAAGCCCTTGGGAGCAGCCCTGCGGAGG
>NW_011296151.1:0-370 GCF_000146605.3 Meleagris gallopavo | reverse complement strand
CTCTCTCTCTCTCTCTCTCTCTCTCTCTCTCTCTCTCTCTCTCTCTCTCTCTCTCTCTCTCTCTCTCTCTCTCTCTCTCTCTCTCTCTCTCTCTCTCTCTCTCTCTCTCTCTCTCTCTCTCTCTCTCTCTCTCTCTCTCTCTCTCTCTCTCTCTCTCTCTCTCTCTCTCTCTCTCTCTCTCTCTCTCTCTCTCTCTCTCTCTCTCTCTCTCTCTCTCTCTCTCTCTCTCTCTCTCTCTCTCTCTCTCTCTCTCTCTCTCTCTCTCTCTCTCTCTCTCTCTCTCTCTCTCTCTCTCTCTCTCTCTCTCTCTCTCTCTCTCTCTCTCTCTCTCTCTCTCCTCTCCTCTCCACTCCTCTCCTCTCCTCGCCTC
>NW_011296147.1:0-403 GCF_000146605.3 Meleagris gallopavo | reverse complement strand
CTCTCTCTCTCTCTCTCTCTCTCTCTCTCTCTCTCTCTCTCTCTCTCTCTCTCTCTCTCTCTCTCTCTCTCTCTCTCTCTCTCTCTCTCTCTCTCTCTCTCTCTCTCTCTCTCTCTCTCTCTCTCTCTCTCTCTCTCTCTCTCTCTCTCTCTCTCTCTCTCTCTCTCTCTCTCTCTCTCTCTCTCTCTCTCTCTCTCTCTCTCTCTCTCTCTCTCTCTCTCTCTCTCTCTCTCTCTCTCTCTCTCTCTCTCTCTCTCTCTCTCTCTCTCTCTCTCTCTCTCTCTCTCTCTCTCTCTCTCTCTCTCTCTCTCTCTCTCTCTCTCTCTCTCTCTCTCTCTCTCTCTCTCTCTCTCTCTCTCTCTCTCTCTCTCTCTCTCTCTCTCTCCTCTCTCTCACTTACCGC
>NW_011296143.1:0-337 GCF_000146605.3 Meleagris gallopavo | reverse complement strand
CCTAGCTCTATCCTCTTGACACTCTCCCTTTAGATAATTGTAGACTTGGTAAAATGACCCTCTGAGCCTTCTCTTCTCTAAGCTTAAATGGTCCCTTCTCTTCCCAGCCTACCCTCACAGAAGAGGTGCTCCAATTCCTTGATCATCTTCATGGCCCTTTGCTGTACCTCAGCTTTATGTCCCTCTTGTTCTGAGAGCCCAGCACTGGATTCAGACTTGAGGTGTGGCTTTTCCAGTGCTGAGTAGATAGGAAGGGTCACTACCCTCACCTGCTGGCAGTACTTTGCCTAATGCAGCCCAGGATACACTAGCCTTAAGCAGAGATTCATATGAATTC
>NW_011296123.1:0-350 GCF_000146605.3 Meleagris gallopavo | reverse complement strand
ATGTGCAGCACTGCGTCCAGGCCTGGGGCTCCAGCACGGGAATGATGTGGAGCTTTTGGAGCAGGTCCAGAGAAGGGCCACTAAGACGATCAGAGGGCTGGAGCACCTCTCTTAGAAAGAAATGTTGAGGGAACTGGGATTGTTTGTGTGGGAGAAGAGAAAGCTCTGGAGATAGCTCATGACAGCCTTCCAAGACTCAAAGGGAGCGCATAAGCAGGAGGGGGCAACGGCTGTTTAGGAGGGTGGATAGGGATAGGACGAGGGGAAATGGTTTTCAAGTGAGACAGGGGAGGTTTAGGTTGGTTTCGTTTAGGGAGGCGAGCTTTTTCACGTCACGAGGGTGGTGACGC
>NW_011296105.1:0-356 GCF_000146605.3 Meleagris gallopavo | reverse complement strand
GCCAGAGACATGTGGATGTGCTGGCCTTTCAAGGTGAGCCTGGCTCAGACTCTGAGCAACTTGATCTAGCTGTGGATGGTCAGCATGGGGGAGTCGGATCACATCGCAAACCTACCTGCATATAAGCAGCGCACCAACATGGGGTGCATGATGTTCATTACCTGCTGGACACATCTCACACCACTGACTGGAGGAGCCCAGGCAATCCTTCAACTCCATCAGGCTGCAAAATGAAATCAGAAGAGACGCAGAACATAATTTAAAACACAACAAGGATGCACACAATGCCCTTAAAAAACACCCACCGCATGGATGCAATTAGCACATAGCCCTATTAATGACAGCCATCCAGCTTG
>NW_011296096.1:0-301 GCF_000146605.3 Meleagris gallopavo | reverse complement strand
AGACCAACACATCTCTCCGTGCACTTGTTACGGCACTTGGGAGCACCGCAGCTCTGCTGCCACCTGTTGGACACAATACAGTCATGAAGGCACTGCCCTGCATCCGGGCCTCTTGCACAAACCTGTGCTCCTTGCTCGGAGCACATGGCTGCACTCTGTGCACCATGTTGCTTACCACCAGAGAAGGCTCAGCTACCCAACACCATTTTTGCTTCCATCTTGTCTGAGAACTGCTCATTATGCACAGCCCTCATCTTTGCTTTGCTTTGGTGTGGTGGGGACTGCCATTGCTTCCTCAGTC
>NW_011296095.1:0-301 GCF_000146605.3 Meleagris gallopavo | reverse complement strand
TTTCTGCCAGGAACTGCAGTTTCCTCCCACAAATACCATTTTTTCAACCAGAAATAGGACGTTTTCTCCGAGAAATAGTAGCTTTCTCCCAAAAATATGATATTCTGCCCCAGAAATTCCAGTTTTATCACCGAAGACTCTACGTTTTTCACCAGAAATACCTATTTTATCCCCAAACATAACATTTTCTCCAGAAATACCAGATTTCTTCCCTTAAATATGACATCTTTTCCAAGAAATAGAACATTTTTCCCCAAAAATTTGATATTTTCTCCAAGAAATGCCAGTTTAATCGTCAAAT
>NW_011296094.1:0-367 GCF_000146605.3 Meleagris gallopavo | reverse complement strand
CTTTTTTTCTTTCAGGGCTGTGATCTTGCTTTTTGGGGATGGCAAGTGCACTGAAGGGCTGCTAGGTGTAAGAGCAGCATGTGAATCTGGAGACTGCTTCCTTTGGGGTGTGGGGTGAGCCCTTAGAATGGGGTGAGTGATTCCTGCTTGCTTACAGAGCTGTGAGCTCTGCTTTTCTGGAGGATCTCAAGCTGGATGGCTGTCATTAATAGGGCTATGTGCTAATTGCATCCTTGCGGTGTTTTTTAAGGGCATTGTGTGCATCCTTGTTGTGTTTTAAATTATGTTCTGCGTCTCTTCTGATTTCATTTTGCAGCCTGATGGAGTTGAAGGATTGCCTGGGCTCCTCCAGTCAGTGGTGTGAGAT
>NW_011296073.1:0-306 GCF_000146605.3 Meleagris gallopavo | reverse complement strand
GTCACATAATATGCAGATGCCACATAGTTATTTCCATCCATGTTTTCAATTGGCTATATATACCTATTGCTCCATAGAGCAAAGTGGTGAACTTAATTAAGGCCCAGTATGTTTTTAGCATTAAGAAAGAAGAGACAGTGGCATGCAGCCCCTTAAAAGGCAGTTTCAGTAGAGAAAGCATTTTTTTCTCTTTTTTTTTCTTTTACTAGAAACAAAGATAGCAAGGACGTCAAAGTTTAACTAAATAATCCTAGAGTATTGGCCGTCCGCCTGGACTTTTCTAAGGTCGACGCTTTCTAGACAGTA
>NW_011296057.1:0-325 GCF_000146605.3 Meleagris gallopavo | reverse complement strand
TCCTATTTTTGTGTTCCTTGCCCCATTCTGTTGGCCTAATGACCCTTTGGCTTTGTGTTGCCACATTCATGTCGGCATTCAGTTTTGGCGTTCCCTGCCGTATTGTCTGGGCCGTCATCCTTGGCATTTCCTTCCATGTTCTCTTGGCCCTTGCCTTTGCCTGGGCATTCCCTTGCCCTCCTGTTTTTGTGGAACCCGCACCTGGGGCGGGGTGCAGCCCTGCGAGCACAGCTGGGGGCAGTTTGGCTGTGGAGTGGGGCAGGAGCCAGGCTCCACCCCTCCCTGATCCCATGTAAGGGCTGGGAAGTGTAGGGGCAGCATGTGA
>NW_011296056.1:0-414 GCF_000146605.3 Meleagris gallopavo | reverse complement strand
TTCTCGGCCAGCTACGGCAAAGTCTCCGGAGCGGTTCAGCGCGAATGCCGCTTTCTACGCGTGAGAGCGAAGGAGTGCGATTCCGATGCCGACAACTGCGAATTCAGCCTCCTGCACTACCTGCGAGTGGGGGTTTTTCTGCGCAGTCCTGAAAGGATCTCTCCGCACTTTCTGAAAACGCTCTCCCTGAGAGCACTACAACTGTCGCTCCTCGAACTTGCAAATGCCTTATTGGAGAGGGTTTTCCCTTCCACTCTTTTCCTGTCTGAATGCAGATGTGTCGCAGTGGAAAACCTGACTAGAATGAATTGTGGCTCGAAATAAAGGCAGAGACATAGTATTCAGAGGTAGGCGTAGTGCATTCTGCATGTAGCCAAGGCGAAGTGCAAACCGCTCCTTTCCGATGCGCGCACA
>NW_011296047.1:0-302 GCF_000146605.3 Meleagris gallopavo | reverse complement strand
TTTGTGTATGGAACATACACAAATGTGTTTTATCCTCCTTTACATGAACTTTATGACAACCTTTGGCTGTAATAGCCCTGACAACAAAAACACGACGTGCATTTTAAAGTGACGCTGCTGTGTTTTGTACCAATTCCCAGTTCAGTGCTCCTTTGGTGCATCTCTGTGCAGTTCTGCCTTCCCGGGAGGAACCCAGAGCTGCCCGGTTTGTTTCTGCTCCTGTAGCATTTGTACTGCAGTGTGAGCATAAGGTTCTGCTGCCTTCTTCTTCTTCTGGAAGAGCCTCTGCAGCCACGGACATC
>NW_011296034.1:0-596 GCF_000146605.3 Meleagris gallopavo | reverse complement strand
CAAGCAGCGCACCAACATGGGGTGCATCATGTTCATTACCTGCTGGACAGATCTCACACCACTGATTGGAGGAGCCCAGGCAATCCTTCAACTCCATCAGGCTGCAAAATGAAATCAGAAGAGACGCAGAACATCATTTAAAACACAACGAGGATGCACACAATGCCCTTAAAAAACACGCACCGCATGGATGCAATTAGCACATAGCCCTATTCATTACAGCCATCCAGCTTGAGATCCTCCAGAAAAGCAGAGCTCACAGCTCTGAAAGAAAGCAGGAATCACTCACCCCATTCTAAGGGCTCACCCCACACCCCAAAGGAAGCAGTCTCCAGATTCACATGCTGCTCTTACACCTAGCAGCCCTTCAGGGCACTTGCGATCCCCCCCAAAAAACAGAAGATCACAGCCCTGAAAGAAAAAAAGAAACCACTTACCCCATTCCAAGGACCAATACTCCCCCACACTCTCAAGTGAAGGAAGCAGCTTCCAGCTCCAAATACCTACCAGCCCTTAAGTACGCTCAGGGTTCCCAGCTGAAAAAGAGAGAGAGCAGCTCCACAATGGAGGAGAAAAAAAAAATAAAAAATCAACTC
>NW_011296032.1:0-518 GCF_000146605.3 Meleagris gallopavo | reverse complement strand
ACTCACCGAGCCACTCTCCATGGTATTTCACAAGTCGAAGGCAAGGTCAAGGGTCCAAAGGTCCCTGGTGAAGGAGAAAAAAGGTGACAGCACACCTCTTAGGAAGGATAGAAAGTGTGACGCGGGGAACTACCAGCAGGGCAGTCTCACCTCTGTGCTGGTCACGGATCATGGAGCAGATCATCCTGGAAGTGACTCTCAAGCACACATTCCAGTGCGTCACCACCCTGTGCGTAAAAAGCTGCCTCCTAATAACCAACCTAAACCTCCCCTGTCTCACTTGAAAACCATTTCCCCTTGTCCTATCGCTATCCACCCTCCTAAACAGCCGTTGCCCCCTCCTGCTTATGCGCTCCCTTCAAGTCTTGGAAGGCTGTCATGAGCTATCTCCAGAGCTTTCTCTTCTCCCACACAAACAATCCCAGTTCCCTCAACATTTCTTTCTAAGAGAGGTGCTCCAGCCCTCTGATCATCTTCGTGGCCCTTCTCTGGACCTGCTCCAAAAGCTCCACATCATT
>NW_011296024.1:0-596 GCF_000146605.3 Meleagris gallopavo | reverse complement strand
ACCTAAAGATCGATAAACGAAATTAAAAGGGGAAAAATCGATAGAATAAAACACGAGGAATGAATGAATGAATGAATGAATGAATGAATGAATGAATGAATGAATGAATGAATGAATGAATAAATAAATAAAATGAGCGAGCGAGCGAGCGAGCGAGCCGATAAATAAGCAAGCAAATAAATAAATAAATAACAACAATAAGTAACAATAAAAACAACATTTAAAAAACAAAGAGACAAATACGCGGGCACGTAAATAAATAAAAAAATAAAAAAATTGAAATGAACAAATAACGAAATTATAAACAAACAGACAAACACGTGGACGCATAAACGAAAATGATAAAGAAATAAATGAAAATAAATAAAATAACGAAAAAGTTAAAAAATAAAAAATAAAAAAACGATTAAAATGCAGGAAGAAATAAAGAAATAATAAGAATTTTAGAAATACAAACGAATAAATAAATAAATAGACAAATACGTGGACGCGTATTTATTAAAAATAATAAAGAAATGAAAATAAAAATAAAAAATAAATAAAAAAATAAATAAAAAATAAATACATAAAACAATAAATAAAAACAAAAATATAAA
>NW_011296018.1:0-311 GCF_000146605.3 Meleagris gallopavo | reverse complement strand
ACATAACAACAACAACAACAAAATCCAATCAATCAATCAATCAATCAACAAATCGCGAAACCGGGACGGACGGGACGGGCGGGCGGGCGGGACGGGACGGAACACCTAAAGATCGATAAACGAAATTAAAGGGAAAATCGATAAGAATAAACACGAGGAATGAATGAATGAATGAATGAATGAATGAATGAATGAATGAATGAATGAATGAATGAATGAATAATAAATGAGCGAGCGAGCCGATAAATAAGCAAGCAAATAAATAAATAAATAACAACAATAAGTAACAATAAAACAACATTTAAAAACAA
>NW_011295946.1:0-311 GCF_000146605.3 Meleagris gallopavo | reverse complement strand
TATGGTATTTTCTCCAACAAGTGACAGTTTTAGCACAAAAATACGACATTTTCCACCACAAATACCAGTTTTCTCCCAAAAATATGCCATTTTCTGCCAGGAACTGCAGTTTCCTCCCACAAATACCATTTTTCAACCAGAAACAGGACATTTTCTCCCAGAAATACCAGCTTTCTCCCAGAAATAGGACGTTTTGTACCAGAAATGCCAGTTTTCTCACCAAAAACTCAGCGTTCCTACCAGAAATACCAGTTTTTGCCCGCAAGTAGGCCATTTTCTCTCAGAAATGGCAGTTTCTCCCCAACATGACG
>NW_011295936.1:0-358 GCF_000146605.3 Meleagris gallopavo | reverse complement strand
CTCACAACAAAATCAGCGTTTCTACCAGAAATACCAGTTTTCTCCCGGAAATATGGCATTTAACTCTCAGAAATGGCAGTTTTCTCCCCCAAAATATGGTATTTTCTCCAACAAGTGACAGTTTTATCACAAAATGCGACATTTTCCACCACAAATACCAGTTTTCTCCCAAAACATGCCATTTTCTGCCAGGAACTGCAGTTTCCTCCCACAAATACCATTTTTCAACCGAGAAACAGGACATTTTCTCCCAGAAATACCAGCTTTCTCCCAGAAATAGGACGTTTTGTACCAGAAATGCCAGTTTTCTCACCAAAAACTCAGCGTTTCCTAACAGAAATACCAGTTTTCGCCCCGC
>NW_011295935.1:0-318 GCF_000146605.3 Meleagris gallopavo | reverse complement strand
GTACGGTACGGTACGGTACGTCGTCGTCGTCGTCCGTACCGTCCGGTACGTACGTCGTACGTACGGTACGTAGTAAACTACGTACGTACGTCGGTACCGTCGTCGTCGTCGTCGTCGTCGTCGTCGTCGTCGTCGCGCGCGCGTCGTCGGTCGGTCGGTCGGTCGGTCGGTTCGGTTCGGTTTCGGGTTGGGTTACGGGTACGGGTACGGGTACGGGTACGGTACGGGTAACCGGGTACCGGTTACCCGGTTCCCCGGTTACCCCCGGTTAAAAAACCCGGTAACCCGGTAAACCCTACCCCGGTACCCCCGTTACCC
>NW_011295921.1:0-303 GCF_000146605.3 Meleagris gallopavo | reverse complement strand
CTGGCCCCCACAGTGACCCCCACTATCACCCCCTCTCACCCCATATTGCCTCATATTGACCCCCATATTGACCCCCATATCGACGAATACATCAAGGAGAGAGTGTGAGTAAAACCTGGAGAAAAGTCAGAGTAAAGAAGGAGTAAAGTATCGGTAAACCCCAGAGTAAAGTGTGAATAAATGTTCGAAGTAAGGTGTCGAGTACACCTGGAATAGAGTGTGATACCCAGTTGTGGGAGTAAAACCTGGAGAAAAGTCAGAGGAAAGCATGAGTAATTCTTGCGTAAACCAAGTAAACTGTGA
>NW_011295908.1:0-333 GCF_000146605.3 Meleagris gallopavo | reverse complement strand
AGGTGTAGCCAGAGGAAATGAGCCGAAGTGACACAGCCTGGGCATGAAGAGGCACGTACAGTCGGCATAGGGAAAGAAAGCTGTTGTCACGTAAATCAAGTGTTAGCTGCCAGTCCTGACTGGCTTGTGGCAGCTCCTGGAGCAGCGGAGCCAGCTTTTGGCCTCCAGAAGCCACAGCTGTGAGGCACTGACCTGCACAGCTGCTGTTCAACTTCCATCCTCTCGCTATGGGAGGTTCTCTCCTTGTTCTTGTTAAATTGCCCATTTCCATCTCTTCCTAAGGAGACAGAGTTGATTCCCAGACATCTTCTAAGAGAAGGGCCGTTTTTTACC
>NW_011295842.1:0-374 GCF_000146605.3 Meleagris gallopavo | reverse complement strand
ACAAAACTGATGTCTGCCTACGGGACACCTCAAGTCATCGAGAGCGACCAAGGAACTCATTTTACTGGTGCACTGATACAACGCTGGGCAGAAGAAAATAACATCGAATGGCGATTCCACCTGCCATATAATCCAACGGGGGCAGGCCTCATCGAACGTTATAATGGTATTCTTAAGGCTGCCCTGAAGACAGACTCCCAGTCCCTGCAGAGGTGGACAAAGAGACTGTATGAAACCTTGCGAGACCTGAATGAAAGCCCCGAGATGGTAGACCCAGTGCCCTGAGAATGTTGCAGACAATGTGGGCTACCCTGCTTAGGATCCAAATTACGGGCACTGATCATCCAGGTAAGACCCTTGATTGGTAATGAAAA
>NW_011295829.1:0-417 GCF_000146605.3 Meleagris gallopavo | reverse complement strand
GAGAGGGAGGTGATTGTCCCCCTCGACTCGGCTCTGGTGTGCGGCCCCATGTGCAGCACTGCGTCCAGGCCTGGGGCTCCAGCACGGGAATGATGTGGAGCTTTTGGAGCAGGTCCAGAGAAGAGCCACGAAGATGATCAGTGGGCTGGAGCCCCTCTCTTAGAAAGAAATGTTGACGGAACTGGGATTGTTTCTGTGGGAGAAGAGAAAGCTCTGGAGATAGCTCATGACAGCCTTCCAAGACTCGAAGGGAGCGCATAAGCAGGAGGGGGCAACGGCTGTTTAGGAGGGTGGAGAGCGATAGGACAAGGGGAAATGGTTTTCAAGTGAGACAGGGGAGGTTTAGGTTGGTTATTAGGAGGCAGCTTTTCACGCACAGGGGTGGTGACGCACTGGAATGTGTGCTTGAGAGTCACT
>NW_011295775.1:0-339 GCF_000146605.3 Meleagris gallopavo | reverse complement strand
TTCTCTTGTTTAACATGCTGAGTTCATTCTCTGCATCATAGATTATATACCTTTAAACCCCTTCATCAAGAAGAAAGGTTAGCACTCCACTAAGATGCCTTTTGAAAGTGAAAAAGCAGACTGTTAATAGGTTACCAAAGTTGGTGCTCAAATTCTCTCACCCGAAATTGAGTTCCAGATTTGTAAGAACTCAGCTGTGCTCACTTTTAGTACACTACTTCCATGCAAAACTTTTTCCTCCTAATTCTTACTGTTAAGATATTAACTTCAGATTACTTTTTATCTTCCTCACTTTTGCTCTAAACCTCAATTATAGATTGTATTCCAGCAGATGATTTT
>NW_011295732.1:0-314 GCF_000146605.3 Meleagris gallopavo | reverse complement strand
GGTAGTTAAAACACACAAACATTTGGCCTAGAGATCACAGAAGTGTAGAATGCTGAGAGTGGGAAGGGACCTGTGAAGGTACCACTGTTGGATTGGTGTTCTCAGCTCTCAGCTGACTTCATCCTGGGCTGTTTTCTCAGTCCCGTGAATGCCAGTGGAGTACTTCCATGAAGTGCTTTTATTCCTTCGCAATTGTTCAGCGCTGGCTTTGAGACATATTAAATGATTCTTCTGCTTCTCCTTTGTTTTGTACAGCTACACCCTGCAATGGCAAAGGAAGCCAGGCTTTGGCAAAGAATCTCTGAAGTTTGAGT
>NW_011295726.1:0-319 GCF_000146605.3 Meleagris gallopavo | reverse complement strand
GTGTTTAGTATCAGCATACATTTTACTTTATTTTATACATTAGTATTAATATCTTTTCTAAATTGAGAACCTTAATACATATGAATACAAAATTATTGTGTTGCATTTTACTATTTGTTTTAATTGTAAGTGCTTTTAAAAGGACGTGTAGGATCCCTCAAGGCACCAGCATCCTTAGATTTGATGAAGAAACCCTGCAAAACCTTTGTCCGTGGCCATTTCTGCACTGAATATGTGACACTATCAGCATCAGGGTTGCCTCTGGTTGCAAGAGGTGTGTTATCACTGATGGTAACTTCAGGCTAGACAGTAAGGAGCA
>NW_011295698.1:0-317 GCF_000146605.3 Meleagris gallopavo | reverse complement strand
TGTTGGAGGACCAGGAAGAGGAGGAGGCGCTGGGGGCGGCTGTTGGGCCCCAGCCCGGGGTCCTCCAATGGGTGCAGTGTGAAGGCGGCGTCGGGAGGGGGCAAATCTGGGGGGCGGGAGGGGGGGTGGGACCCATAGAGCCCCCCCATGGCACCCGTGGGTGGCACCCATTGACCCCCCCAGTAGAACCCCAAAGACCCCACAGACCCCCCATAGCACCCACGGGTGGGCCCCCAGAGAGCCCCCATAGAAACCCCAGAGCACCCATGGGTGGGATCCGTTGACCCCATACTCTGCCCCATAGCACCCACGGGTGG
>NW_011295654.1:0-328 GCF_000146605.3 Meleagris gallopavo | reverse complement strand
CAACAAAAGCAAGTGTAAGGGTCTTAACACCTAGGGGAGGAATAAATTGGCATGCACCAATACAGGCTGGGGGATGAGCTGCTGGAGAGGAGCTCTGCAGAGAGGGACCTGGGCGTCCTGGTGGACGACAGGTTGGCCGTGAGCCAGCAGTGTGCCCTCGTGGCCAAAAAGGCCAATGGCATTCTGGGGTGCATTAAGAAGAGCGTGTCCAGCAGGTCGAGGGAGGTGATCCTCCCCTCTACTCTGCCCTTGTGAGGCCTCATCTGGAGTACTGTGTCCAGTTCTGGACTCCCAGTACAAAAGCAGGGATCTCTTGGAAAGAGTCCAG
>NW_011295644.1:0-445 GCF_000146605.3 Meleagris gallopavo | reverse complement strand
AAGAAATAGTAGATTTTCCCCAAAATATGATATTTTCTCCAAGAAATGCCAGTTTTATCGCAAATATACGACATTTTATACCGCAAATAGCCGCTTTCTCCCAAAAATATGCCATTTTCTGCCAGGAACTGCAGTTTCCTCCCACAAATTACATTTTCAACCAGAAATAGGACGTTTTCTCCCATCAATACCGTTTTTCAACCAGAAATATGACGTTTTCTCCGAGAAATAGTAGCTTTCTCCCAAAATATGATATTCTGCCCCAGAAATTCCAGTTTTATCACCGAAGACTCTACGTTTTTCACCAGAAATACATTTTCCATCCCCAAACATGACATTTTCACCAGAAATACCAGATTTCTTCCCTTAAAAATGACACCTTTTCCAAGAAATAGTAGATTTTTCCCCAAAAATATGATATTTTCTCCAAGAAATGCCAGTTTTA
>NW_011295640.1:0-325 GCF_000146605.3 Meleagris gallopavo | reverse complement strand
AAACTGCAGTTCCTGGCAGAAAAAAGGCATATTTTTGGGAGAAAGCGGCTATTTGCGGTATAAAATGTCGTATATTTGCGATAAAACTGGCATTTCTTGGAGAAAATATCATATTTTTGGGGAAAAATGTACTATTTCTTGGAAAAGGTGTCATATTTAAGGGAAGAAATCTGGTATTTCTGGAGAAAATGTCATGTTTGGGGATAAAATAGGTATTTCTGGTGAAAAACGTGAGTCTTTGGTGATAAACTGGAATTTCTGGGGCAGAATATCATATTTTGGGAGAAAGCTACTATTTCTCGGAGAAAACGTCCTATTTCTGGTT
>NW_011295638.1:0-479 GCF_000146605.3 Meleagris gallopavo | reverse complement strand
TGCAAGACCAGAGACAAGCAAGACACAGAACAAAGAGGATAGACAGCCTTCTGGGCACCATGAAGCGCAATTCAGAGCTCTGGGGGAACCCTATTGTGCCGGGCTCTGGAATGGGTAAACGCTGGCGGGTGTGCATCGCCCTTACCTGCTGGGCAGACAATGACCGGTCAGCAAAGTGAGGTTCCGGGGCATGCCGGGAAATGCACATTCCACTTCCTTGCTGTTTCCACAGAGACCAACACATCTCTCCGTGCACTTGTTACGGCACTTGGGAGCACCGCAGCTCTGCTGCCACCTGTTGGACACAATACAGTCATGAAGGCACTGCCCTGCATCCGGGCCTCTTGCACAAACCTGTGCTCCTTGCTCGGAGCACATGGCTGCACTCTGTGCACCATGTTGCTTACCACCAGAGAAGGCTCACGGTACCCAACAACTATTTGGCTTCCATCTTGTCTGAGAACTGCTCATTATGCACA
>NW_011295623.1:0-328 GCF_000146605.3 Meleagris gallopavo | reverse complement strand
TCCCAGAAAAATCCGTTTTCTCCCCAAAAATACGGCAATATCTCCCAGAAACACCCGTTTTCTCCAAGAAATATGACATTTTTCTCCCAGAAATACCCGTTTTCTCCCCAAAAATACGACATTTTCTCACTGACATAGGTGTTTTCTCCAAAGAAATAAAACATTTCCTCCCCGAAATACCAGTTTTCTCCCAGAAATAGGACATTTTCTCAATGAACTTGCTGTTTTTTCTCAGAAATACCTGTTTTCTCCCAGAAATAGGACATTTTTCAACCAGAAACATGACATTTTCTCCCAGAAATACCAGTGGTCTGCCTAGAAATATGAC
>NW_011295621.1:0-352 GCF_000146605.3 Meleagris gallopavo | reverse complement strand
TGGCTAAAGAATTAATGTACCTAACATACCAAGAAAATACTGTAAAATGAAAATGGAAAGCTGAAGAGTGAAAAACTGACAAAGGAATGAAAGCGGTAGCTCTATGACGCTACTAAGAAACAGTCTAAGAGGATTTCTTGATATTCTAGATGCTCTGAAGGATTGCCTGTAGACTTCCTCCCCGTTTTAGAGCTGCAAATCATAGAAAAAAATCACCCTCTCATATCATAAAAGGAAGCAATTGAGGTGTACTCCAGGCAGCAGCAGAAGTGCCCCAGGACGTCATCCAGCCACAGGGGCAACTCCTTGCTCCAGGCTTCAGAGGGCTACGGTTGTCAGGTGGCGAATCACA
>NW_011295604.1:0-550 GCF_000146605.3 Meleagris gallopavo | reverse complement strand
AACATTTAACAGCTGATGCAGTTTTGCAAGAAAGACTAAAGTCACATAATTCAGTAATAATGTTTCTAAAACATGCTACTAACCTATCAGAATTTTTACGTCTCAGATCAACTATTCCTAAGGATAAGTTACAGATAAAAATGCATTATGTTCTACTTCTTCAAACCAATTGCTCTTTTTTCATATCCTAATGATGAGACCAAGTGCTGGGTGTTTGTGGAAGTTGAAGGACTGCACTGTTCGATTCGTGGATCTTGAAGGCAGTGGGAGGAACTGCCTTGATGCTGTATGGAAGTGCATTTGTTAATGGCACATGGAACTGTAATTGAGGGTACAAAGAGTGGAATTGTGGGGGAAAAAACGGCAAAAAGGGCAGAAAGGTGAAGGAAAACAGTGAGTTTGGGCTATTAGAGTTTGGGTCGGCACGAGAACACATCCCCGTCCCACCCCCCTTGTAAGAACAACTCGGAGCGAGAGAAAAGCTGGGGGCCGGAGCCTCCCGCTGTAACTGCAAAGGGTGCAGTGCTGTGAGTGGGGATGGGACGGGACG
>NW_011295597.1:0-343 GCF_000146605.3 Meleagris gallopavo | reverse complement strand
GAGAAGTGGTATTTGTGGGAGAAGATGTCCTATTCTTGGTTGCAAGTGTCCAATTTGGTCTTGTCATCTAGTCTTTTTGGGAGAAAACGTGCGGTAGTTTGAAGAAAACAGGTATGCCTGGGAGAAAATATCATCTTTTTGGAAGCACAGGCCCAATTTCCAAGTGAAATGTGGTATTTCTGGGAGAAAATGACAAGTACGTGGGAGAAAAGTGGACAATTGTGGGAAAGACTGACTTCTCTTGGAGGGCAAGTGTGGTATTTTTGGTGTGAAAAGGGGTCTCTGGGGAGAAAACGGGGTGTAGATGGGGAGAAAATGTCCTGTTGAGGAGTGTCCAGCAGTA
>NW_011295575.1:0-321 GCF_000146605.3 Meleagris gallopavo | reverse complement strand
CCCTCCTGCATAAAATTGTTCAACTGTCCTTCGAGGCGTGCTTAACAACGTGTAGAGTGAGAGAGTGGAGATTTCTCAGGTAGCTTCAAATAACTGAGCATTGCTTTTGTGAGGGACAAACATTGCCAAAATCTCTACTTTTTTTCTTTCTTTTTTTTTTTCTGTTATATTACAGTTGACTTTTACATTTTAGTTTCCTCCATAACGTGGCAGGAGAAAAGAGTTGGTCAACAGCAGTTTTTCAGTTACTATTACTCATTTCCTTGTTGACATTAAAACCTACCGTAAATTAAAAGGACAAACCATTCAATCAACAATTAT
>NW_011295574.1:0-326 GCF_000146605.3 Meleagris gallopavo | reverse complement strand
AACGTCATATTTCTGGTTGAAAACGGAAGTGATGGGAGAAAACGGTCCTATTTCTGGGTTGAAAATGGTATTTGTGGAAGGAAACTGCAATTCCGTGGCAGAAAACTGCATATTTTTGGGGAGAAAGCGGCTCTTTGCGGTATAAAATGTCGTATATTTGCGATAAAACTGGCATTTCTTGGAGAAAATATCATATTTTTGGGGAAAAATCTACTATTTCTTGGAAAAGGTGTCATATTTAAGGGAAGAAATCTGGTATTTCTGGAGAAAATGTCATGTTTGGGGATAAAATAGGTATTTCTGGTGAAAAACGTAGAGTGTTTGGT
>NW_011295568.1:0-499 GCF_000146605.3 Meleagris gallopavo | reverse complement strand
AGTGACATTGGCTATCCTCCAGTCTTCAGGGACCTCCCCTCGTTATCCAACACCTCTCAAAAATGATGGAGAGCGGTTCGGCAATGACCTCCGCCAGCTCCCTCAGCACACCTGGATGCACCCCATCAGGTCCCATGGACTTGTGGACCTCAGTACTGCCTAGGCGCTCACGCACGTCCTCTTTCCTGACTAAAGGGAAGTCTCCCATTCCCCAGACCCTCTCACTAACCTCCAGGCTGTGGGATTCCTGCGGGAGAGCCTTTTCACTGCAGACGGAAGTAAAGAAGGCATTCAGTATCTCTGCCTTCTCAGCATCCCCCGTTACCAGAACCCCCCCTCACTTAGTAAGGGGCCCACGTTCTCTCTAGTTTTCCTTTTGCTGTTAACATACTTGAAGAAGCCTTTTTATTATCCTTTATCACTTTAGCCAGATTCAATTCCAGACGGGATTTAGCCTTCCTCGTTGCATCCCTGCAGGCCCTGACTACATTCCTTATTC
>NW_011295550.1:0-485 GCF_000146605.3 Meleagris gallopavo | reverse complement strand
ACGTGTTTGCCAGCTTTAGTGCTTTTTTCTTTAAAGTGCTTGAAATACGGAATTGGAAGTTGATCAGATCGCTTCAATACTGAAGCTGACAGGAGCTGTCAGTGCTTCTGGAGCCCTGCTCTGTGCAGCTGTCTGCGATGGTGCACCGAGCAGCACTGAACGTCCGCAGCTCTGTTTCCAGACACACAGACATAACCTTGCCTTCTGCCTTGCTTCCTGTGGCTTTCTGTTATTTCCTGAACCCTGCTAGTTTTCTTTGTTGTTTTTCTTTCATCTGTTGCTTTGCTTTGCTCTTTTTCCTTGCTCTGCTGTATGAGAGCTGTTGAACCACAGCCTGAACCACTGATGGAGCAGCTGAGGAAAGGACCCAGCCAGCCCTGGGAGCACAGGTGAAGGCAGTTCAGCTCCGTGGCTGGAAGGGCAGAGCCTGGCTGCCCCTCTCTTGGAGCTCGTTTGAGGGCTGACTGCCGCGGGGAAGGTTTCTT
>NW_011295538.1:0-308 GCF_000146605.3 Meleagris gallopavo | reverse complement strand
TTTTACCCATTTCCCCAACTTTTTCCACTCCAAACCCCAATTTTTGCTTTCTTTCACACTTTCACTTCAAATACCCAAATTTTGACATTTCTTCCAAATCTGCCTCTCCAAAAATCCCCATTTTTGACTTTTTCCTCATTTTCTCCACAAACCCAAATTTGGCCATTTCCCCCAATATCCCCCACTAAAATCCCCCAATTCTCCCCATTTTTCCCTCATTTTCCCCTAAAAGCCCCAAATTTCCACTCATTTCCCTCAATTTCTCCCTCCCACACCCCCCAAAATTATAATAATTCCAAAAAATGTCC
>NW_011295494.1:0-354 GCF_000146605.3 Meleagris gallopavo | reverse complement strand
CTCGGAGAAAACGTCATATTCCTGGTTGAAAAACGGTGTTTATGGGTGAAAACGTCCTATTTCTGGTTGAAAAATGGTATTTTGTGGGAGGAAACTGCAGTTCCTGGCAGAAAACTGCATATTTTTTGGGAGAAAGCGGCTATTTGCGGTATAAAATGTCATATATTTGCGATAAAACTGGCATTTCTTGGAGAAAATATCATATTTTTGGGGAAAAATCTACTATTTCTTGGAGATTATGCCATTTTTGGGGAAGAAATCTGGTATTTCTGGAGAAAATGTCATGTTTGGGGATAAAATAGGTATTTCTGGTGAAAAACGTAGAGTCTTCGGTGATAAAACTGGAATTTCTGG
>NW_011295472.1:0-304 GCF_000146605.3 Meleagris gallopavo | reverse complement strand
GGAATGAATGAATGAATGAATGAATGAATGAATGAATGAATGAATGAATGAATGAATGAATGAATGAATGAATAATAAATGAGCGAGCGAGCCGATAAATAAGCAAGCAAATAAATAAATAAATAACAACAATAAGTAACAATAAAAACAACATTTAAAAACAAAGAGACAAATACGCGGGCACGTAAATAAATAAAAATAAAAAAATTGAAATGAACAAATAACGGAATTATAAACAAACAGACAAACACGTGGACGCATAAACGAAAATGATAAAGAAATAAATGAAAATAAATAAAATAAC
>NW_011295466.1:0-305 GCF_000146605.3 Meleagris gallopavo | reverse complement strand
GCAGGGTCAGTAGCTGGGATGAGGGAACACCCAACCCACCAAAACATGGCTAGGGGATGAAAGGACTGAGCGTAGTCCTGCTCCATAAGGGCCTGGGGAGGTACTGGTGGGTGGGAGCTGGACACAAGCCAGCAATGGGCCCTTCCAGCCCAGAAAGCCAACCGTATCCTGGGGCTGCATCCAAAGATGCGCAGTCAGCGGGCGAAGGGAGGAGATCCCCATCCCTCTGCTCTGCGCTGGTCAGGCCTCACCTGCAGTGCTGCGTCCAGATGTGGAGTCCTCAGTGCAGGGAGACATGGAGCTGT
>NW_011295461.1:0-364 GCF_000146605.3 Meleagris gallopavo | reverse complement strand
CAAAGGAAGCACTCCCCAGGTTCACATGCTGCCCCTACTCTTCCCAGCCCTTCAATGGGATCAGGGAGGGGTGGAGCCTGGCTCTGCCCCACTCCACAGCCAAACTGCCCCCAGCTGTGCTCGCAGGGCTGCACCCCGCCCCAGGTGTTGCCACAAAAACAGGAGGGCAAGGGAATGCCCAGGCAAAGGCAAGGGCCAAGAGAACATGGAAGGAAATGCCAAGGATGACGGCCCGGACAATACGGCAGGGAACGCCAAAACTGAATGCCGACATGAATGTGGCAACACAAAGCCAAGGGGTCATTAGGCCAAGAGAATGGGGCAAGGAACACAAAATAGGAGGACAAGAGAATGTAATAGTGAA
>NW_011295459.1:0-316 GCF_000146605.3 Meleagris gallopavo | reverse complement strand
CTGCATGAGAATCATCTTCACTTTGCTGTTGCTTACTTCAATTAACCCCACTTCAATTAACCCCGTTCACCCCACTGGTGACCCTGGTGTTGGCTTCCTAAAATTTGGATCTAGGAGGTGACCGCTCTCTTTGCTTATGATGGAAGCACAGAAGTGATGCAGGCACTCACAATCGTTGCTGGGCTGGAGGCGTTTGTCCCACAGCTGGTGAGCAGAGCTGGTGCTCTGGTGAGCGTGTTGCACACGGAGACTGAGCTCTGTGCTTTTCTCGAGAGATTACCTTGTGAGAGCCCACTGGAAGCACCGCTGCGGCGTG
>NW_011295447.1:0-377 GCF_000146605.3 Meleagris gallopavo | reverse complement strand
GACTGCCTCATCGCTCATGGGACCTGATGGGGTGGCATCCACGTGTGCTGAGGGAGGCTGGCGGAGGTCGTTGCCGAACCGCTCTCCATCATTTTTGAGAGGTCTTGGATAACAGGGGAGGTCCCTGAAGACTGGAGGATAGCCAGTGTCACTCCGGTCTTCAAAAAGGGCAAGAAGGAAGATCCGGGTAATTATAGGCCTGTCAGCCTCACCTCCGTCCCTGGAAAGGTGATGGAACAGCTTGTGCTGGATACCATCTCCAGACAACTGGGAGAAAAGGAGGTTATCAGGAGTAGTCAGCATGGGTTCGCCAAGGGGAGGTCGTGCTCGACCAACTTGGTGGCCTTCTATGATGCTGTCACATGCTGGGTGGATGG
>NW_011295427.1:0-546 GCF_000146605.3 Meleagris gallopavo | reverse complement strand
AGGTGTAAGAGCAGCATGTGAATCTGGAGACTGCTTCCTTTGGGTGTGGGTGAGCCCTTAGAATGGGGTGAGTGATTCCTGCTTGATTTCAGAGCTGTGAGCTCTGCTTTTCTGGAGGATCTCAAGCTGGATGGCTGTCATTAATAGGGCTATGTGCTAATTGCATCCATGCGGTGGGTGTTTTTAAGGGCATTGTGTGCATCCTTGTTGTGTTGTAAATTATGTTCTGCGTCTCTTCTGATTTCATTTTGCAGCCTGATGGAGTTGAAGGATTGCCTGGGCTCCTCCAGTCAGTGGTGTGAGATGTGTCCAGCAGGTAATGAACATCATGCACCCCATGTTGGTGCGCTGCTTGTATGCAGGTAGGTTTGCGATGTGATCCGACTCCCCCATGCTGACCATCCACAGCTAGATCAAGTTGCTCAGAGTCTGAGCCAGGCTCACCTTGAAAGGGCGAGCACATCCACCATGTCTCTGGCAACCTGTGCCACTGCCTCAGCCACCCTCACTGTACAAGACTATTTTTCCTTAGTATTTCACCTCCAT
>NW_011295417.1:0-524 GCF_000146605.3 Meleagris gallopavo | reverse complement strand
CGAGACCGCTCGCGCGTCGGAGAAAAGCAGCAGGCACAAGTCGCCCGTTCTCGGCAAGTGAGAAACACGAGAGCGCTGCTGACGGCTGAAAGCGGCACTCGGGGAGAAGCGCGATTTCTCGACCAGCGTCGGCAAACTCTCCGGAGCGGTTCAGCGCGAGTGCCGCTTTCTACGCATGAGAGCGAAGCAGTGCAATTCCGATGCCGAGAACGTGCGAATTCAGCCTCCTGCACTACCTCCGTAGGGAGGTTTTTTCTCCGCAGGCCAGAAAGGATCGCTCCCCACTTTCTGTCACGCTCTCTCTCCCTGGGAGCGAAACAAATGTCGCTCCCCGAACTTCCAACAGCCTTATTAGAGAGGGTTTTGCTCTCCACTCTTTTCCTCCGAGCATGCACAAGCGTAGCCATGGAGAACAACACCAAAAAAGAATTGCCGCTCGAAATGGAGGCAGAGACGTCGTATTCACAGCTAGGCCTAGTGCATTCTGCATGTACCCGAGGCGAAGTGCAAACCGCTCCTCTCCG
>NW_011295403.1:0-331 GCF_000146605.3 Meleagris gallopavo | reverse complement strand
TCCTCCACCATATTTCGTAGATTCTGCTTTTTCCTCCTCGTCCTCATTTGTAATCAATGCTTTTTCCTTTCTCGACCTTCTCCTCCACATCCACCTGCACCTTACCCTCCTTATTTTGTTTTCACTGCTTTTTACCTGCTCTTCATCTTCTTGCATTTGTTCCTCTTCCTCCACAGATTGTACTTGGAGCTTTTATCCTCCTCCACCTCCTCCTCCACCTCCACCTGGACCTCCTGCGCCTCATTTCTTGGTTCCTGTTTCATTGCTCTATCTCCTTTTCATTTCAGTTTCGCTGGTTTTTTTCCGTCCTCCTCCTCCTCCTCCTCCACCT
>NW_011295391.1:0-388 GCF_000146605.3 Meleagris gallopavo | reverse complement strand
ACCGGTATTTCTGTGAGAAAAATGTGATATTTCTGGGAGAAAACTGCAATTCCTGGCAGAAAATGTCACATTCTTGGGGGAGAATCCTTGTATTTCTGGTAGGAAACGTGTTTTGGGTGAGAAAACTGGTATTTCTGGAACAAAATGTAATATTTCAGGGAGAAAGCTGGTATTTCTGGGTGAAAATGTGATATTTCCGGGTAGAATATTGCAATTTCTGGGTGAAAATGGCGTATTTTTGGGGGAAAATCTCCACTTTCTAGGACAAAATGACCTATTTTCGGAGGGAAAACTGGTATTTCTGTGAGAAAATGTGGTACTTCTGGCCGAAAACTGCAATTCCTGGCAGAAAATGTCCTATTTTGGGGGAGAATCCTGGTATTTCTGG
>NW_011295375.1:0-488 GCF_000146605.3 Meleagris gallopavo | reverse complement strand
GATAAAATAGGTATTTCTGGTGAAAAACGTAGTGTCTTGGAGAATAAAACTGGAATTTCTGGAGCAAAATATCATATTTTGGGAGAAAACCCGTATTTCTTGAAGAAAATGTCATGTTTTGGGGGCAAAATCTGATATTTCTGGGAGAAAACGTCATATTTCTTGTAGGAAAAATGGTATTTGTGGGAGGAAACTGCAGTTCCTGGCCGAAAATGGCATATTTTTGGGAGAAAGCGGCTATTTGCGGTATAAAATGTCGTATATTTGCGATTAAACTGGCATTTCTTGGAGAAAATATCATATTTTTGGGGAAAAATGTACTATTTCTTGGAAAAGGTGTCATATTTAAGGGAAGAAATCTGGTATTTCTGGAGAAAATGTCATGTTTGGGGATAAAATAGGTATTTCTGGTGAAAAACGTAGAGTCTTTGGTGGGTAAGACTGGAATTTCTGGGGCAGAAATATCATATTTTGGGAGAAAGCTACTA
>NW_011295361.1:0-390 GCF_000146605.3 Meleagris gallopavo | reverse complement strand
AATCACTCACTCCATCACCAAAGAACAAGGCATAGTCCAAAGGAAGCACTCCCCAGGTTCAGATGCTGCCCCTACTCTTCCCAGCCCTTAAATGGGATCAGAGACGGGTGGAGCCTGGCTCTGCCCCACTCCACAGCCAAACTGCCCCCAGCTGTGCTCGCAGGGCTGCACCCCGCCCCAGGTGCGGGTTCCACAAAAACAGGAGGGCAAGGGAATGCCCAGGCAAAGGCAAGGGCCAAGAGAACATGGAAGGAAATGCCAAGGATGACGGCCCAGACAATACTGCAGGGAACGCCAAAACTGAATGCCGACATGAATGTGGCAACACAAAGCCAATGGGTCATTAGGCCAAGAGAATGGGGCAAGGAACACAAAAATAGGAGGACAAGA
>NW_011295354.1:0-315 GCF_000146605.3 Meleagris gallopavo | reverse complement strand
AGTAGCTTTCTCCCAAAATATGATATTCTGCCCCCTAGAAAATTCCAGTTTTATCACCAAAGACACTACGTTTTTTCACCAGAAATACCTTTTTCATCAAACATGACATTTTCTCCAGAAATACCAGATTTCTTCCCTTAAATATGACACCTTTTCCAAGAAATAGTAGATTTTTCCCCAAAAATATGATATTTTCTCCAAGAAATGCCAGTTTTATCGCAAATATACGACATTTTATACTGCAAATAGCTGCTTTCTCCCAAAAATATGCCTTTTTCTGCCAGGAACTGCAGTTTCCTCCCACAAATACCATTT
>NW_011295341.1:0-341 GCF_000146605.3 Meleagris gallopavo | reverse complement strand
AGTAGATTTTTCCCCAAAAATATGATATTTTCTCCAAGAAATGCCAGTTTTATCGCAAATATACGACATTTTATACCGCAAATAGCCGCTTTCTCCCAAAAATATGCCATTTTCTGCCAGGAACTGCAGTTTCCTCCCACAAATACCATTTTTCAACCAGAAATAGGACGTTTTCTCCCATCAATACCGTTTTTCAACCAGAAATATGACGTTTTCCCCGAGAAATAGTAGCTTTCTCCCAAAATATGATATTCTGCCCCAGAAATTCCAGTTTTATCACCGAAGACTCTACGTTTTTCACCAGAAATACCTATTTTATCCCCAAACATGACATTTTCTCC
>NW_011295300.1:0-318 GCF_000146605.3 Meleagris gallopavo | reverse complement strand
AGAAGAGAAAGCTTCTGGAGATAGCTCATGACTAGCCTTCCAAGACTCGAAGGGAGCGCATAAGCAGGAGGGGGCAACGGCTGTTTTAGGAGGTGGATAGCGATAGGACAAGGGGAAATGGTTTTTCAAGTGAGACAGGGGAGGTTTAGGTTGGTTCTTAGGAGGCAGCTTTTCACGCACAGGGTGGTGACGCACTGGAATGTGTGCTTGAGAGTCACTTCCAGGATGATCTGCTCCATGATCCGTGACCAGCACAGAGGTGAGACTGACATGCTGGTAGTTGCCCGCGTCACACTTTCTATCCTTCCTAAGAGGTGT
>NW_011295295.1:0-340 GCF_000146605.3 Meleagris gallopavo | reverse complement strand
AAGTGAAGGAAGCAGCTTCCAGGTCCAAATACCTACCAGCCCTTAAGTACGCTCAGGGTTCCCTGCTAAAAAAGAGAGAGACCAGCTCCACAATGGAGGAGAAAAAAAAAAAAAATCACTCACTCCATCACCAAAGAACAAGGCATACTCCAAAGGAAGCACTCCCCAGGTTCACATGCTGCCCCTACTCTTCCCAGCCCTTAAATGGGATCAGGGAGGGGTGGAGCCTGGCTCTGCCCCACTCCACAGCCAAACTGCCCCCAGCTGTGCTCGCAGGGCTGCACCCCGCCCCAGGTGCAGGTTCCACAAAAACAGGAGGGCAAGGGAACGCCCAGGCAAA
>NW_011295292.1:0-325 GCF_000146605.3 Meleagris gallopavo | reverse complement strand
AAATATCATCTTTTGGAAGCACAGGCCCAATTTCCAAGTGAAATGTGGTATTTCTGGGAGAAATGACAAGTACGTGGGAGAAAGTGGGCAACTGTGGGAAAGACTGACTTCTCTTGGAGGGCAAGTGTGGTATTTTGGTGTGAAAAGGGGTCCTTTGGGGAGAAAACGGGGTGTAGATGGGAGAAAATGTCCTCTTGAGGAGTGTCTAGCAGTATTTTTGAGAGAAAAGGGAAGGTACTTGTCAGAAAAGTGCTCTTTCTGGGAGAGAGTAGCATAGTTGGTTGGAAAATGCCACCCATTTGTGAGAAAGCTGCTTTGTTTCCGG
>NW_011295291.1:0-304 GCF_000146605.3 Meleagris gallopavo | reverse complement strand
AGTCCAACTCCATTGCAATCAACAGGGACATCTAAAACTCGATCGCGTGCTCAGAGCCCCGTCCAGCCTTGACCTTTGTCTTACATTCTTTTACCGTCAGTAGCCCATTTGTTCTCTCTCCTTATCTTAATTGGGTAGACTCTTCCATCTGCTTCTTTGTGCCGGTTGGCTGGTCGATCCCGTAGCCCTGTCACAATTTCTGCCACGCTGGTCTTTTGCCTGACTCCTGCGCAGCGACGCTTGGCCCCTTTTCATCACGACAACTAAGTTGCATCCAGTCCAGCCCTTCTGTAACACAGAGGGC
>NW_011295274.1:0-315 GCF_000146605.3 Meleagris gallopavo | reverse complement strand
GCTTTTGGCCCCAAATTGGAAATGGAGGTTTTTGGAAATTGCCCAAATTTGGGCTTTTGGCCCCAAAATGAAAATGGAGGATTTTGGAAATTGCCCAAATTTGGGCTTTTTGGACCCAAAATTCAAACTTTAAAATTCCAATTTTTGGTCAAATTGGGGTTTTTTGCACTGAAAAAAAAAATGCAAATTTCGAGCTGCTGAAATTTGCCCAAATTTGGGGTTTTTTGACCCAAAATTCAAAGTTTAGAATCCCCAAATTTGGTCACATTTGGGGTTTTTTGCACTGACAAAAAAATGCAAATTTTGAGCTGTTCA
>NW_011295268.1:0-401 GCF_000146605.3 Meleagris gallopavo | reverse complement strand
CCAGAAATACCACATTTCACTTGGAAATTGGGCCTGTTCTTCCAAAAAGATGGTATTTTCTCCCAGGCATACCTGTCTTCTTCAAACTACCGCACGTTTTCTCCCAAAAAGACTAGATGACAAGTCCAAATAGGACACTTGCAACCAAGAATAGGACATCTTCTCCCACAAATACCACTTGTCTCCCAAGGATAGGACATTTTCCCTAAATGCTATGGCAGTTCTGCTAAGAAATACTCCTTTCCTTCCCTAAATGGGACATATGCACCCACAAAGACCACGACTCCGAGAAATTCCTCCCAGTTCCTTCCCAATTACACTCCATTACATTCCTCATCATGACACTTACTCCCCAGACCTTTTGGCATTTTACTGCGGAAAGCCATTTCGATCCAGAATAT
>NW_011295261.1:0-307 GCF_000146605.3 Meleagris gallopavo | reverse complement strand
ACTTGAGGGCCTCTGGGCCCCAGCAAAATCCTCCCAAAATGTTGTGCTGAAGCCAGTGAATTCAAGTAATATTTCCTTGCGTTCAGGCAATTCCGCTTGGCTCCACTGGGTCAGGGACGTGAGCAGACGATAAGCGGCCACTGCACGTCTGCCAAGCTAAATCTGACTGGTTGCTCATGTACCTCTTGGTGGCAAATGCCGCGGTAGCTGAGCCCCTTCCACTGACATCAGTCCAGACCGCTCCCTTTGGCAGGAGCAAGGCACTCAGAGATAACAGCGTGTGGATGGGCAAACTACCCCACCAGTC
>NW_011295260.1:0-413 GCF_000146605.3 Meleagris gallopavo | reverse complement strand
GCCTGGCTCAGACTCTGAGCAACTTGATCTAGCTGTGGATGGTCAGCATGGGGGAGTCGGATCACATCGCAAACCTACCTGCATACAAGCAGCGCACCAACATGGGGTGCATGATGTTCATTACCTGCTAGACACATCTCACACCACTGACTGGAGGAGCCCAGGCAATCCTTCAACTCCATCAGGCTGCAAAATGAAATCAGAAGAGACGCAGAACATAATTTAAAACACAACAAGGATGCACACAATGCCCTTAAAAAACACCCACCGCATGGATGCAATTAGCACATTAATTACAGCCATGCAGCTTGAGATCCTCCAGAAAAGCAGAGCTCACAGCTCTGAAAGAAAGCAGGAATCACTCACCCCATTCTAAGGCTCACCCCACGCCCCAAAGGAGCAGTCTCCAGATT
>NW_011295249.1:0-443 GCF_000146605.3 Meleagris gallopavo | reverse complement strand
CCTCTACCAGCGCTGGGAAGAGAACCAATGGACCGATAGCTCTAGCTTTATAACCACCAGAACTGAGCTTTGCAGGGCAGGCACAGCACTCAGCTTAAAGAGCATGCTCTCTGCTGAGAAAGTTTGCAATCAGCTCTTCTGGAGAATGGTTAAACCTTACTAAACCCCAGCAATTTTATGTAGGTAAGATATTTATCTTGATACCTAGGAAAACATTGATGAATGAGCATTATGCAGCAGAAAGAACTGTGCCCGGCGAATTGAAGATATCGATGCAAAAAGATTTAACAGCAAAAGCTTTATTACGGCTAAGCAGGTATTCTTACTGACAGTGCTGGTTACATGGAGGTGCTCCTCCACCATGCATAGCTTACACAAAAGATCTTCAGTTTATACACATAACTGGTGTTATGTATGCAGAAATTTTCCAAGAGATTTATTAC
>NW_011295241.1:0-421 GCF_000146605.3 Meleagris gallopavo | reverse complement strand
GGCTGTCATTAATAGGGCTATGTGCTAATTGCATCCATGCGGTGGGTGTTTTTTAAGGGCATTGTGTGCATCCTTGTTGTGTTGTAAATTATGTTCTGCGTCTCTTCTGATTTCATTTTGCAGCCTGATGGAGTTGAAGGATTGCCTGGGCTCCTCCAGTCAGTGGTGTGAGATGTGTCCAGCAGGTAATGAACATCATGCACCCCATTGTTGGTGCGCTGCTTGTATGCCAGGTAGGTTTGCGATGTGATCCGATCCCCATGCTGACCATCCACAGCTAGATCAAGTTGCTCAGAGTCTGAGCCAGGCTCACCTTGAAAGGGCCAGCACATCCACCAAGTCTCTGGCAACCTGTGCCACTGCCTCAGCACCCTCACTGTACAAGACATTTTCCTTAGATTTCACCTCCATTTCCCTTGTT
>NW_011295240.1:0-312 GCF_000146605.3 Meleagris gallopavo | reverse complement strand
GAGAGGAGAGGAGAGGAGAGAAGAGGAGAGAGAGGAGAGAGAGAGAGAGAGAGAGAGAGAGAGAGAGAGAGAGAGAGAGAGAGAGAGAGAGAGAGAGAGAGAGAGAGAGAGAGAGAGAGAGAGAGAGAGAGAGAGAGAGAGAGAGAGAGAGAGAGAGAGAGAGAGAGAGAGAGAGAGAGAGAGAGAGAGAGAGAGAGAGAGAGAGAGAGAGAGAGAGAGAGAGAGAGAGAGAGAGAGAGAGAGAGAGAGAGAGAGAGAGAGAGAGAGAGAGAGAGAGACGACGACGACGTACGTACGAGAGAGAGAGAGAGA
>NW_011295232.1:0-399 GCF_000146605.3 Meleagris gallopavo | reverse complement strand
AAAGGTGTCCTATTTAAGGGAAGAAATCTGGTATTTCTGGAGAAAATGTCATGTTTGGGGATAAATAAGTATTTCTGGTGAGAAACGTAGAGTCTTCGGTGATAAAACTGGAATTTCTAGGGCAGAATATCATATTTTGGGAGAAAGCTACTATTTCTCGGAGAAAACGTCATATTTCTGGTTGAAAAACGGTATTTATGGGAAAACGTCATATTTCTTGTAGAAAAAATGGTATTTGTGGGAGGAAACTGCAGTTCCTGGCAGAAAAAGGCATATTTTTGGGAGAAAGCGGCTATTTGCGGTATAAAATGTCGTATATTTGCAATAAAACTGGCATTTCTTGGAGAAAATATCATATTTTTGGGGAAAAATCTACTATTTCTTGGAAAAGGTGTCATT
>NW_011295226.1:0-405 GCF_000146605.3 Meleagris gallopavo | reverse complement strand
TCCCTGCTGGTTGCTCCTCTTTGAATGCAGCCCAGGATACAGTTGGCCTTCTGGGCTGCAAGTGCACACTACTGGCTTATGTCCAGCTCTTTGTCCACCAGGATCCCCTGAGTCCTCCGCAGGGCTGCTCCCAAGGGCTTCTACGCCCAGTTGGTACAAGCATCTGGGTTCCCCTTCATCAGGGACATCAACAGTGGCGTTGAGTGCACCCTAAGGACACCAAGCTGTGGGCTGCAGTGACACAGCAGAGGGACGGGATGCCATCCACAGAGACCTCAACAGGCTGAGCAGTGGGCACAAATCCAAGTGCAGGGTAGGTAGCTGGGATGAGGGAACACCCACCACCAAAACATGCTAGGGGATGAAAGGACTGAGCGTAGTCCTGCTCCATAAGGCCTGGGAGTA
>NW_011295224.1:0-345 GCF_000146605.3 Meleagris gallopavo | reverse complement strand
TGGAAGTTCGGGGAGCGACATTTGTTTCGCTCCCAGGGAGAGAGAGCGTGACAGAAAGTGGGGAGCGATCCTTTCTGGCCTGCGGAGAAAAACCTCCCTACGGAGGTAGTGCAGGAGGCTGAATTCGCACGTTCTCGGCATCGGAATTGCACTGCTTCGCTCTCATGCGTAGAAAGCGGCACTCGCGCTGGAACCGCTCCGGAGAGTTTGCCGACGCTGGTCGAGAAATCGCGCTTCTCCCCGAGTGCCGCTTTCAGCCGTCAGCAGCGCTCTCGTGTTTCTCACTTGCCGAGAACGGGCGACTTGTGCCTGCTGCTTTTCTCCGACGCGCGAGCGGTCTCGTGT
>NW_011295223.1:0-346 GCF_000146605.3 Meleagris gallopavo | reverse complement strand
TGACGTTTTTCTGCCAGGAATTGCAGTTTTCTCCCAGAAATATCACATTTTCTCACAGAAATACCGGTTTTCCCTCCGAAAATAGGACATCTTCTTTCAGAAACGGCAGTATCCCCCCCCAAAATACGCCATTTTCACCCAGAAATTGCAGTATTCTCCCCTGAAATATCACGTTTTCTTCCAGAAATAGCAGATTTCTCCATGAAATATGACATTTTGGAAACAGAAAATACCAGTTTCTCTCACAACGAAATCAGCGTTTTCTACCAGAAATACCAGTTTTCTCCCGGAAATACGGCATTTAACTCTCAGAAATGGCAGTTTTCTCCCCAAAAATATGGTATTT
>NW_011295220.1:0-512 GCF_000146605.3 Meleagris gallopavo | reverse complement strand
GACGAGTGAGCGGGCTCCTGTGCGCACATCGGAAAGGAGCGGCTTGCACTTCGCCTTGGCTACATGCAGAATGCACTACGCCTACCTCTGAATACTACGTCTCTGCCTTTATTTCGAGCCACAATTCATTCTAGTCAGGTTTTCCACTGCTACACATCTGCATTCAGAGAGGAAAAGAGTGGAAGGAAAACAAGCACTAATAAGGCATTTGCAAGTTCGAGGAGCGACAGCTGTAGTGCTCTCAGGGAGAGCGTTTCAGAAAGTGGGGAGAGATCCTTTCAGGACTGCGCAGAAAAAACCCCCCACTCGCAGGTAGTGCAGGAGGCTGAATTCGCACTTGTCGGCATCGGAATCGCACTCCTTCGCTCTCACGCGTAGAAAGCGGCATTCGCGCTGAACCGCTCCGGAGACTTTGCCGTAGCTGGCCGAGAAATCGCGTTTCTCCCCGAACTCCGCTTTCAGCCGTCAGCAGCGGTCTCGTGTTTCTCGCTTGCCGAGAACGGGCCACTTCA
>NW_011295213.1:0-369 GCF_000146605.3 Meleagris gallopavo | reverse complement strand
ACTATGTCACACATTGCAACAGTATTCTGCCAATTTAAAAGAACAATTCACTACATGATACGGGGAATGCCTGGAGAAGATCGGACATCTCCCCTCCCCTCCGTACTCTTTGTTTAACAGGAATTCCAAGCAAACCACCTTATCAATAGGACAAGAAGAGCACTGAACACCAGATAACGATCCAATTAAATCCTCTGATAAGATTGTGAACCCGGAGTACCCAGCAAGTGGGGAAACGGGGGAGAAGGGGGAGGTAAGGGAGAGAAAAAGGGTATAAAAGTTGTCATGCTGTGTCCATAGGTGCGCTCCTGCTTGCGGGACGCCCGCCATTGCAATCGCGAAAAAAATCTGCTTTTATCAGAGATACCG
>NW_011295208.1:0-415 GCF_000146605.3 Meleagris gallopavo | reverse complement strand
CCTAGAGTCTAACCTGCACTGCTGATAACAGCACACAAGACAGAGGTGGCCTGTCTACAGGTCCCCTGGCCCTTCTCAAGTGCAGCAGATTAGAGCAAGCATCTACTCTAGCCACTGAACACGACATGGGATTTAGAAAAATTTTACTTGCTTTCCCCATCCTGGCACACAAGTGTTACTTGCAGAATATCTTCTGATCTTATAATTGGTTTTGTAGCCTCATCCTTGGGAGACTAAGTTAACCAACAAGATTTGTGCAGATTTGACCAGAAGATATGGACAGAACAGCCAACTATCCAGACATCCGTCCTCACCCTGTTACCATCGTTTTCTGCAGCACGTTCTGTGAACTATTCAGGCAGACAGAGGAAACCGTAGCGACCCGTAACTTGGTTTCCAGATGTTCCGGCAACAG
>NW_011295196.1:0-381 GCF_000146605.3 Meleagris gallopavo | reverse complement strand
CCTGTCGGCGCTGGAAGGGCTGCACTGCCCACGGCCGGCCTCCCTTTGCTATTTGCTTTGTTTATTCTTTACTTCAGCTCGTGGCAGACATCACTAATGCAAATGGCTGATCAAGCGAGCATCAGCGGTTCCCAACGCACCGATGTTTGAAAGGCTTCAGGAAGCGCTGGCGCATTCCTGCGTGCAGCGGTGAGGAAACAGGAGTAACAAGAAAGCATACATATAGGTGTTGAGTTGATTTTATGATGACTTACTCCACTTGCTAACGTTCAAGAGTAAGATGGGCAAAAGCCCAAGTCGATAGATGGAAATGGAATCAAGTGGAAACCGGCAGTTGATTGGTGTCTTCCCGTCCCTCCTGTCCCAGGCAAGCAAGCGCTC
>NW_011295188.1:0-354 GCF_000146605.3 Meleagris gallopavo | reverse complement strand
ATGATGTGGAATACTGATAATGAAAAATCATGAAACCATGACATTCCACCCCTTATTCCACATCACTACGTCATGCTTAATATATACAAACAAAATATAAACACACGCACAAGGAATTACTGACTGCACTCCCTCAACATCAAGTTCCCTTGCGGTACACATTGAACATCCCCGTTTTCCTGCATCACCCACCAAGTGGACCCAGGTCCCTGGGCAAAAACAGTTCCACGAAGAGGTTTGTCCTTCTCAGAGGCTGGAATAACCCAAACTGCCTTTCCCAACATATTCTTTACATGTACAACAGGGACTTTATCTCCCTCTACGGTATGTAGGGAGCTGGACTGGGTTGGACCA
>NW_011295186.1:0-343 GCF_000146605.3 Meleagris gallopavo | reverse complement strand
CCTGCTGCAGCACAGAGCACAGCCCTGAGGGCTGCGTGTCCCATGTTGGCTGCAGGCTGTGCAGCCGGGGCTGCAGCCGGGCGCCCAGGGCTGTCGTGCAGAGCAGGTCCCTGCTGTGCCCCAGGGGCTGTGTGCCGGGGCAGGGACTCTGCCGCCTGCCAGGCTCAGCACTCAGCGTGCCCGGGGAGCTGCCCAGGGCGCTGCGGGGAGACGTGGTGGGGGGAAGGAGCTCCCGGCAGGGCAGGGCAGGGCAGGGCAGGGCAGGGCAGGGCAGGGCAGGGCAAGGGCCTTCTGCTGACAGAGCTGCTGCCGTGGGGCGGGGGGCTCACAGCTACGCTGCACC
>NW_011295180.1:0-307 GCF_000146605.3 Meleagris gallopavo | reverse complement strand
GTGGGGGGGGTCTGTAGGGGTCAGTGTGGAACTATGGGGTCAGGTGTGGAACTATGGGGTCAGGGTGTGGAACGTATGGGGTCAGGTGGTGAGAACGACGTCAAGCTGTTGGAGTGGCGACCCAGTGTGGAAGGAGGGGAGGCTGTGGAGGTGGGGAAGGGTCTGAGGAACGTGTCCCCATGGGGGCTGTAAGGGTAAGCAGGGGTGGGCAGAGGGCTGCTGTGTTTACTGACCCTTCCTGGGGGATCTGGGCAGTGCTGTGAGGTTGGAAGGAATCGGGAAAGAGCAACCGGGGGGTAAGTGGGGA
>NW_011295170.1:0-375 GCF_000146605.3 Meleagris gallopavo | reverse complement strand
CTGATTCAAGCAGTAGACTTCAACCAGTGCTGAGTTTTACATTCCAGGATATTTTAGGATCTACAACGTGTGAAAGTCAATTACACAACAATGCCTCAGTGGCTGCATTTCAAGCGCTTTTCAGATCACAGCCACATCAAATTCAAACAAATTCAGTGCAGAAATAGCAAGCCAGAATCTTAATGCCTGTGACACTATCCCTTTTTTACTGCATTCTGACTAAGTTCTGAAACTTGCTCCTCCCAGTTCACTTAACCAAGTCCCACCAGCTCAAGCAGTGCAGCTCTCAGCTCCTGTGTGCATCAGACAGATAGAACTAAATGGTGCAGAAACATCTTTGACACCTCCAAGAGCTCCGTTCTGCTTACAAACTCT
>NW_011295154.1:0-381 GCF_000146605.3 Meleagris gallopavo | reverse complement strand
AGCACCTGAAAATAAGTCATGTCAAAATAAGCTTCTTGTGTTGAGTACAGTTACGGATGTAGACGTTTCTAAGACTTAAAACTCAGATCCTCGAATGCGTGGGGTTTTAAGTAGTTTTTTTTTTTTTGAGGGGGAGGGGGGCGGAGGGGAAGGTTTGCAAAGCAGGAATGTTAGCATTAATCACCTGGCCAATGTACAAGTTCAAAAATTACATTTGACGTATTTCTCTCTTTTTGTCCTGCTTTCATTTAATGCTAGTATTCATTTCCTCTGTTTTTTTCTTTACGTTGCTCATTTGTACTTGTTCTCTGCTGTTATAGAAGACCTAGGAAAGCAAAAGAAAAAAATGAAGTCTTCTTTATTTTAAATACAAATCTTTTT
>NW_011295152.1:0-319 GCF_000146605.3 Meleagris gallopavo | reverse complement strand
AGGAGGCTGCTTCTCAGGTGTTTCCCATCTGCCTTGCAGATGGACTGCCCAACACAAATGGGAACAGATGATCCCGAGCGCATGAGGGTAATAGGAACAACTGGTGTTCCTTTCGTCAATAAAAAAGATAAGTCAGTCCCAGAATGGAGCCTGTCTTGCTCCAAAAATCCATAAAATCTCCCGTATTCTTAGCACAGATCTTTTCCACTGCTTGGCTGACTCCTGACCCCACTGCAGGTGCTGGCACCACACCACCCGACTGCAGTGGGCTTTTCTACGCGGCCATGCTGGCAGAATGAGACTCAAATGGCCATGGAAA
>NW_011295150.1:0-423 GCF_000146605.3 Meleagris gallopavo | reverse complement strand
AAATACCATTTTTTCAACCAGAAATAGGACGTTTTTCTCCCATCAATACCGTTTTTTCAACCAGAAATATGACGTTTTCTCCGAGAAATATTAGCTTTCTCCCAAAATATGATATTTTGCTCCAGAAATTCCAGTTTTATCACCGAAGACTCTACGTCTTTCACCAGAAATACCTATTTTATCCCCAAACATGACATTTTCTCCAGAAATACCAGATTTCTTCCCTTAAATATGACACCTTTTCCAAGAAATAGTACATTTTTCCCCAAAAATATGATATTTTCTCCAAGAAATGCCAGTTTTATCGCAAATATACGACATTTTATACCGCAAAAGAGCCGCTTTTCTCCCCGAAAGTAAGCCATTTTCTGCCAGGAACTGCAGTTTCCTCCCACAAATACCATTTTTTCTTCAAGAAATATG
>NW_011295146.1:0-564 GCF_000146605.3 Meleagris gallopavo | reverse complement strand
TGGTCCAGAACCTGATCTCCCATGGCAGTGTGGGATGGGAAGGGGGTCTGTGGGGACTGAGGAAGCAATGGCAGTCCCCACCTCACCAAAGCAAAGATGAGGGCTGTGCATAATGAGCAGTTCTCAGACAAGATGGAAGCAAAAATGGTGTTGGGTACCTGAGCCTTCTCTGGTGGTAAGCAACATGGTGCACAGAGTGCAGCCATGTGCTCCGAGCAAGGAGCACAGGTTTGTGCAAGAGGCCCGGATGCAGGGCAGTGCCTTCATGACTGTATTGTGTCCAACAGGTGGCAGCAGAGCTGCGGTGCTCCCAAGTGCCGTAACAACTGCACGGAGAGATGTGTTGGTCTCTGTGGAAACAGCAAGGAAGTGGAATCTGCGTTTCCCGGCATGACCCGGAACCTCACTTTGCTGACTGGTCATTGTCTGCCCAGCAGGTAAGGGCGATGCACACCCGCCAGCGTTTGCCCATTCCAGAGCCCGGCACAATAGGGTTCCCCCAGAGCTCTGAATTGCGCTTCATGGTGCCCACAGAAGGCTGCCTATCCTCTTTGTTCTGTGTCT
>NW_011295135.1:0-316 GCF_000146605.3 Meleagris gallopavo | reverse complement strand
AGGTCGTAGCGGTGGAGGTGGAGGTTGTGACTGTGATGAAGGGTGTAGGGGAGGAGGTGCTTGCGGAGATGGTGGTGGTGGGACTGGTGGTAGGAGTGATGGTCTGTACGCAGTTGGGTTAGGCCGGCAGCAGAGGACACGGATCCTGTAGTTGAGACACATCTTGAAACTGCCGCGCTGGTCCTGGTTCTTGCACACCAGTCCGTAGTGAACGTCACACTGCACAACCTGTCCGACTTGTTCGATGGAAATGTCGGGGTAGTCCTCGGCCTGGCACTCAATTTGTTTGGGCTGCTGACAGACTTCCTTCCCGGCA
>NW_011295134.1:0-381 GCF_000146605.3 Meleagris gallopavo | reverse complement strand
AACACGACCCCAAAGTAGCGCTCCACACTGAGGGCAGCCATAAAGAGAGTGCTGAGGTAGATGCTGGAGTAGAAGCAGAAGTTTGCTATGGGGCAGAGCGCTTTGGGGAAGGGCCACAACATGTTGGCAGCCACCTCAGCCAACTTGAAGGCAAGGAAGAGGAGGACAAGGAGGCCGGCGGTGGTGAGGTGGAGGAGGAGGAGGTCGGCAGCCGTGAGCTGGGGATGAGGACGGTGACATCGGATTTTGGTGAGGGAGGATGATGAAGGTGATGATGTTGGCAGGAAAACCCACAGCGAAGGTCAGCGCGTGGATGGTGAGGAGGAGCATGGCGAGAGGAAGGCTGCAGGGCTGAGGAACACAGAGCTGTAGGGCAGGATA
>NW_011295133.1:0-422 GCF_000146605.3 Meleagris gallopavo | reverse complement strand
TTGCTTTCCCTTCCAATCTTTTCCTGTCGAATGCAGATGTGTAGCAGAATAGAGCCTCACTGGGACGAATTGTGGCTCCAAGTAAAGCAGAGACATAGTATTCAGAGCTAGTCGAGTGCATCCTGCACTTTCGGTGATAAACGCGATTTCTCGGCCAGCAACGGCGTAGTCTCAGGAGTTGTTCCGCGCGAATTTCTCACACTTTCTGTGTGTGAGAGCGAAGGAGTGCGATTCCGATACCGACAAGTGCGAATTCAGCCTCCTGCACTACCTGCGAGTGGGAGTTTTTTTCTCCAATGTCCTGGAAGGATCACTCCCCCTTTCTGAAACGCACTCCCTTAGAGCACTACGTCTGTCGCTCCTGGAACTTGCAAATGCCTTCTTAGAGCGGGTTTTCCCTTCCACTCTTTTCCTGTCTGAAT
>NW_011295125.1:0-340 GCF_000146605.3 Meleagris gallopavo | reverse complement strand
TCTCCTTGGCCTGAGCTGGCCTGACCCTTGGGGCTCTTTGGATTATGCCCACCAGGACGCCAAAGCCTGCGTGACACAGGGAACTGCCAATGTTATGCCTGCTTTGGCACGCCCAGGACAACACAAACAACCTGCACTCAGCTCATGCCCACTTCACAGCCAGCCTGGTGTTCATTTCATTACTTATCTTGGTATCCATGTCCCTGGGCAAGGTGGAACTTCTCTCCAAAACTGAGCAGCAGAGGACACGAGGCTTCCAAGCTCTGCTCTCATCCTCCTCTGCGCCTCTGGCTCTCAAAGACAAAGGAGGAGGACAGACCAACTGTTATATCACAGCCAC
>NW_011295123.1:0-542 GCF_000146605.3 Meleagris gallopavo | reverse complement strand
GAGCGGTTCAGCGCGAGTGCCGCTTTCTACGCATGAGAGCGAAGCAGTGCAATTCCGATGCCGAGAACGTGCGAATTCAGCCTCCTGCACTACCTCCGTAGGGAGGTTTTTTCTCCGCAGGCCAGAAAGGATCGCTCCCCACTTTCTGTCACGCTCTCTCTCCCTGGGAGCGAAACAAATGTCGCTCCCCGAACTTCCAACAGCCTTATTAGAGAGGGTTTTGCTCTCCACTCTTTTCCTCCGAGCATGCACAAGCGTAGCCATGGAGAACAACACCAAAAAAGAATTGCCGCTCGAAATGAAGGCAGAGACGTCGTATTCACAGCTTAGGCCTAGTGCATTCTGCATGTACCCGAGGCGAAGTGCAAACCGCTCCTCTCCGACGTGCGGACACGAGACCGCTCGCGCGTCGGAGAAAAGCAGCAGGCACAAGTCGCCCGTTCTCGGCAAGTGAGAAACACGAGAGCGCTGCTGACGGCTGAAAGCGGCACTCGGGGAGAAGCGCGATTTCTCGACCAGCGTCGGCAAACTCTCCGGAGCGG
>NW_011295114.1:0-306 GCF_000146605.3 Meleagris gallopavo | reverse complement strand
AAATGCCAGTTTTTATCGCAAATATACGACATTTTTATACCGCAAATAGCCGCTTTCTCCAAAATATGCCATTTTCTGCCAGGAACTGCAGTTTCCTCCCACAAATACCATTTTTTCTACAAGAAATATGACTTTTTCTCCCAGAAATATCAGATTTTGCCCCCAAAACATGACATTTTCTTCAAGAAATACGGGTTTTCTCCCAAAATATGATATTTTGCTCCAGAAATTCCAGTTTTATTCTCCAAGACTCTACGTTTTTCACCAGAAATACCTATTTTATCCCCAAACATGACATTTTCTCCA
>NW_011295108.1:0-386 GCF_000146605.3 Meleagris gallopavo | reverse complement strand
GAAACGTTGTGTTTTGGGTGAGAAACCGGTATTTCTGGGAGATATTGCCATATTGTTGGGGAGACAACTGGTATTGTTGGTGAGAAAATGTAATATTTCAGGAAGAAAGGTGCAATTCCTGGGAGAAAACGTCATGTTGGGGGAGGAAAACTAGCCATTTCTGAGAGAAAATGGCCTACTTGCGGGCAAAAACTGGTATTTCTGGTAGGAAACGCTGAGTTTTTGTGAGAAACTGCATTTCTGGTACAAAACGTACCTATTTCTGGGAGAAAGCTGGTATTTCTTGGAGAAAATGTCCTGTTTCTGGTTGAAAATGGTATTTGTGGGAGGAAACTGCAGTTCCTGGCAGAAAAACGGCATGTTTTTTGGGAGAAAAACTGGTATTT
>NW_011295102.1:0-399 GCF_000146605.3 Meleagris gallopavo | reverse complement strand
GAAAAACGTAGAGTGTTTGGTGAATAAAAACTGGAATTTCGTGGGGCAGAATATCATATTTTGGGAGAAAGCTACTATTTCTCGGAAGAAAACGTCCTATTTCTGGTTGAAAAACGGTATTGATGGGAGAAAACGTCCTATTTCTGGTTGAAAAATGGTATTTGTGGGAGGAAACTGCAGTTCCTGGCAGAAAATGGCATATTTTTGGGAGAAAGCGGCTATTTGCGGTATAAAATGTCGTATATTTGCGATAAAACTGGCATTTCTTGGAGAAAATATCATATTTTTGGGGAAAAATCTACTATTTCTTGGAAAAGGTGTCATATTTAAGGGAAGAAATCTGGTATTTCTGGAGAAAATGTCATGTTTGGGGATGAAATAGGTATTTCTGGTGAAAAA
>NW_011295101.1:0-513 GCF_000146605.3 Meleagris gallopavo | reverse complement strand
GGAGAGTTTGCCGACGCTGGTCGAGAAATCGCGCTTCTCCCCGAGTGCCGCTTTCAGCCGTCAGCAGCGCTCTCGTGTTTCTCACTTGCCGAGAACGGGCGACTTGTGCCTGCTGCTTTTCTCCGACGCGCGAGCGGTCTCGCGTCCGCACGTCGGAGAGGAGCGGTTTGCACTTCGCCTTGGGTACATGCAGAATGCACTAGGCCTAGCTGTGAATACGACGTCTCTGCCTTCATTTCGAGCGGCAATTCTTTTTTGGTGTTGTTCTCCATGGCTACGCTTGTGCATGCTCGGAGGAAAAGAGTGGAGAGCAAAACCCTCTCTAATAAGGCTGTTGGAAGTTCGGGGAGCGACATTTGTTTCGCTCCCAGGGAGAGAGAGCGTGACAGAAAGTGGGGAGCGATCCTTTCTGGCCTGCGGAGAAAAAACCTCCCTACGGAGGTAGTGCAGGAGGCGTGAATTCGCACGTTCTCGGCATCGGAATTGCACTGCTTCGCTCTCATGCGTAGAAAG
>NW_011295089.1:0-363 GCF_000146605.3 Meleagris gallopavo | reverse complement strand
ACCTGTGATGAGAGAAACTTGTTGTTTTCACACTCTGAAGAAACCACCAACTGTCAAGACCCTGGAGCCAGCACTTTAATAGTCACAACTGATTCCTACTGGCAACAATCAACTAGAAAAATGAACAATGAAACAGATGTCTCTGAATGCACCGAGACATAGATCCTAACATTCATATTCTCACAGATGCCTTTAAAAATTGCAACCTCACCCATGGATTGCTCAAGAACAGCCCCGTTCAGCTACATCTGTTTCTGTGAGATTCTTGAACTGACACAAATATTCATATAGTTTTTTAGTATTTTTTGGTGTTTTTTTTTTGTTGTTTTTTTTCATTTGTTTTGTTTTACTATCTGTATTCCT
>NW_011295088.1:0-428 GCF_000146605.3 Meleagris gallopavo | reverse complement strand
CAGAGTACAGCCACAAACACGAACCCAAGGATGGAACCCCTCTCCTGTAAGCAAGGAGAGCTGGGCTGTTCAGCCTGGAGAAGTGAAGGCTCCAAGGTAACCTGGTAACAGCCTTTCAATACCTAAAGGAAAGAACAAGGGAAAATGGAGGTGAAATCTAAGGAAAATGTCTTGCACAGTGAGGGTGCTGAGGCAGCGGCACAGGTTGCCAGAGACATGGTGGATGTGCTGGCCCTTTCAAGGTGAGCCTGGCTCAGACTCTGAGCAACTTGATCTAGCTATGGATGGTCAGCATGGGGGAGTCGGATCACATCGCAAACCTACCTGCATACAAGCAGCGCACCAACATGGGGTGCATGATGTTCATTACCTGCTGGACACATCTCACACCACTGACTGGAGGAGCCCAGGCAATCCTTCAACTCCAT
>NW_011295081.1:0-379 GCF_000146605.3 Meleagris gallopavo | reverse complement strand
TGGGTACCTACAGTAGTGTTGGAAATATCCAAATAATTTATCAGGACAGTATCTCTGATAAAGCAGGTTTTTATTAGCAAATGCAACAGCGGGGGTCCCGCAAGCAGAAGCACACGCAGAAAACAGTGTTATGTCTTTTATGACCTATTATTTGATGTTTATCTCTTTCTCTCCTGGTTCCTCATTGGCTGAGAATTTCAGACTCACAATCTTCCCAATGATCAACTAAACATACGGATAATGGATAAACATAGATTTTTGCTAGCTAAGCATATATCACTAATTATTTAGCTTCCAACACTTGCTCACTCAATACTCGGTCGTTGTTTGTGGATATCTGCTCGTCCTTGCATAGAGACAAGCTTGGAAGGAGGATAGA
>NW_011295069.1:0-368 GCF_000146605.3 Meleagris gallopavo | reverse complement strand
ACAGAACAAAGAGGATAGGCAGCCTTCTGGGCACCATGAAGCGCAATTCAGAGCTCTGGGGGAACCCTATTGTGCCGGGCTCTGGAATGGGTAAACGCTGGCGGGTGTGCATCGCCCTTACCTGCTGGGCAGACAATGACCAGTCAGCAAAGTGAGGTTCCGGGGCATGCTGGGAAATGCACATTCCACTTCCTTGCTGTTTCCACAGAGACCAACACATCTCTCCGTGCAGCTGTTACGGCACTTGGGAGCACCGCAGCTCTGCTGCCACCTGTTGGACACAATCAGTCATGAAGGCACTGCCCTGCATCCGGCCTCTTGCACAAACCTGTGCTCCTTAGCTCGGAGCACATGGCTGCAACTCTGTG
>NW_011295060.1:0-320 GCF_000146605.3 Meleagris gallopavo | reverse complement strand
ATGTTAGGTACATTAATCTTTAGCCAACTAGTGGAAAACATAAGGAATGTTCTACAGTTTCCCTTGTCTCTAGGCTTAGAGAGGTGCTGAATTTCCTACATGAACAGTGACTTTTTTCCATGCACTAAGCTGAAAAGCTCTTGCCCCTAATTTGTAGCCTACATTAGAGTGTAAGCTGGCAGCATTCCTGTTCATACTTCGGCAGTACTGTTCCACCTAGCGAGGCATGGCACACGGATCATGCTACCAGTCTAATTTAACAGTCAGTCATGTGGCTGTGTTTGTGACAGCGTGCAGTGATGTGGTCGTGTTTGTGACAG
>NW_011295049.1:0-312 GCF_000146605.3 Meleagris gallopavo | reverse complement strand
CTGTTTTCCACTACTTTTTGTTCTTTGCAGTAGGCATCGAAGGTGAGACTGAATTGGAAAGTGAACGTGTGACTACTTTTGGAAAATCAACCAACTCCTGGGGAGAAAACTACAGCACAACCTCTGCAGGCTCCTTCTGCATCTGCCTGGGGCACTGGCAGCAGTGCTGAAGATGAGAGTCCAGAAGGCACTCAGGCAGAAGTTAAAATTCAAAATGTGAAAGTAAGAATGAAGGCTTTAACAGAAGCTGTTGTCACTAAATTCAGAGAATTATTCTCAAACCTCCAGGACGTGACTGTTTGCACTTTGTGA
>NW_011295037.1:0-435 GCF_000146605.3 Meleagris gallopavo | reverse complement strand
ATACATGCCTGAAAATTGTCACTAGGGACCAAGAGATGGACAAAAACAAAAACAAAAACAAAGACAAAAGACAAAAAACAAAAAACAAAAAAAACAAAAAAAACCAGCAATTGAAAAAATTGTTTATCCATATTCCAGTAGTTCTGGGTTTGGTCTGTCATTTTGTATCAAAATGATTTTCTTCCCTTTTTCTATCACAAACACTCAAGGCAAATGTTCCGCAGTAAGACTTTGCAATAAAAACTACTGCACTGTCTCTTCAGTTATAAAATAAAACATTGGAAATACCTGAGGATCTATAACGGTGCCTGAGACTTCTGGATTTTTGATCAAGAAATTAAGCACATCATTATTCACTTACTGTTCACCCCTACAGTCATTGTTAGATCCAGAGGTATTTCTCATATTGTAATATTTTAATATAAGACAAATATT
>NW_011295035.1:0-436 GCF_000146605.3 Meleagris gallopavo | reverse complement strand
TCAGAGGGCTCCACTGATCACCAGAGATCTTCACTGACTGTCAGAGGGCTTCTTGAATCAACAGAGGGTGTCATGGGTCATCAGAGAGGAGATTTGAGGTGCCTAAGGGAGGGGATGTGGGACTCCATGTCGGGTGGTGACGGAGGGGAACTGGGACTGAAGGAGGAGGGCTGAAGCAGATACCAAAGGGGGGGGCAATTGGCTGTGATAAGGGAGGGGGTAACAGGAGAGTGACCTGGAGACATCGTGTGTGCGGAGGGGGACCAGAGGGTGAAGGGTTTGGCAGGAACTGGAAAGAGGAATTGGGAGAGAGCAGAGGGAGGGTACTGGGGCTGCTTGGCAGCATGGGGAGCTCCATCCTTCAGGATTTTGGAGGAGGCAGCACAGAGGAGATGGAGAGATCCATGGGTGCAGGACGTGGGGTGCAGGGCATGGA
>NW_011295025.1:0-381 GCF_000146605.3 Meleagris gallopavo | reverse complement strand
TAGATGGCTCTGTCAGCATTGTTAGTGCGGGATACTGTGACCAGTATTTTATAATTTAAGTGATATACAGTTGTATAAAGCATTCCTATTTTTCTGTTAACCTTTTTCTATTTGTTTGTTTGTTTGTTTGTTTTCAAGTTTGTTTGCAGAGGTTTTCTGAAAGTGCTACTTATGAGAGCATAGTTTTGAATCACAGAATCACAGAATGGCCTGGGTTGAAAAGGGCCACAATGCTCTTTCAGTTCCAAGCTCCTGCTATGTGCAGGGTCTCCAACCAGCAGACCAGGCTGCCCAGAGCCACATCCAGCCTGGCCTTGAATGCCTGCAGGGACGGGGCATCCACAGCCTCCTTGGGCAACCTGTTCCAGTGCCTCACCACCC
>NW_011295000.1:0-445 GCF_000146605.3 Meleagris gallopavo | reverse complement strand
AAAGACAAGACTCGACTATTTTCTCTGTCTGGAAGACTGCTCACTGGAACTGGAGCTACCATTTTCCTGGAAGGGCCCTCTCTTCTGATCATTTTTCCTTGTGACTCATGTAGGCCTGTAGGGCCGAGGTGGATTTTCCATCCCACTTATTCATATCCTCTCCATGGTTACACAGGTAAAACCACAGGATAATATGTGTCACATACTCACTATATCCTCTCTCTCGAGCAGAGGAACACTTTTTTTCTAATAGCTGCGCTATTGGTTTGTACAAGTGGAGAGTAGAACATATTTTCTTTGAATTTCTGGAACTTCTGAAACAGTTTCTCCACAGAGATCCATAGGGAAGAAGAGAGAATCTCTTCATACTGTTAAAGTAGGCTAGACAGTTCATCTACTGTTGAATTTTCTTCAACTTTCCAGTTCATTCCTGCCAGTGTGTTGC
>NW_011294994.1:0-321 GCF_000146605.3 Meleagris gallopavo | reverse complement strand
AGTCCCCACCTCGCCAAACCAAAAGACAAAGAATGAGGGCTGTGCATCATGAGCAGTTCTCAGACAAGATGGAAGCAAAAATAGGTGTTGGGTACCTGAGCCTTCTCTGGTGGTAAGCAACATGGTGCACAGAGTGCAGCCATGTGCTCCGAGCAAGGAGCACAGGTTTGTGCAAGAGGCCCGGATCGTCACCGGGCAGTGCCTTCATGACTGTATTGTGTCCAACAGGTGGCAGCAGAGCTGCGGTGCTCCCAAGTGCCGTAACAACTGCACGGAGAGATGTGTTGGTCTCTGTGGAAACAGCAAGGAACTGGAAGATGC
>NW_011294993.1:0-320 GCF_000146605.3 Meleagris gallopavo | reverse complement strand
GTGAAGAAACAGCTTTCAAGTCATCTCACAGAGCCAAATCTCACCACCACAGTCTTCTGATATGCAGCAATCAAGGCAATAGTTAGCCACCATTTCAGATTCTCTATTTTAAGTAGCCAGTATCAGGGCTAAATCTGCAAGGAGTAAACAGAAAGAGTCTCCAAACTTCAGCAACTGGTCCCTCTGTGGCAACAGGTTCTGAATTCAACTACAAAAGCCTGTCAGCAGATGAGATTTTCACTGGAGCAGAAGTCACACTTCTCTCCCTTCTTAAATTATTCAGTTGCATGGCATGCACAGCACCCTGTGCTGTATCATCA
>NW_011294990.1:0-427 GCF_000146605.3 Meleagris gallopavo | reverse complement strand
CCTTCCTTGCCCATAGAAGTCCATGAATAAGAACGGGAATACTGTTCATGCCTCCTCTTCAAATCTACACCTTGAGAGTTGCAGAGAATGTAGTGCTTTGCTATGTTTATGTAGTAGAAAAAAAATACCATCATCTATTAACAATCACATGTAAAACTGTGGAGGATTTGGAAAAGTGCTCTTAGATTCCTGCATGTCTTACATCCCCTCAAAAATATTTCCTGAATAGCTGACTGACTCACCTAAGACAGTCTCCCTGCTCATTAAAAAGTCTTACATACATTTCTATGCCCAAACCATGGTTTTCTAGAACTGCTATGAAGCAAAAGTTTACAGGTTCAGGTCTCCCCTATCAAGACAGGCTGAGGGAGCTGGGCTTGTTCAGCCTGGAGACAAGAAGGCTGTGAGGAGACCTCACTGCAGCTTT
>NW_011294976.1:0-402 GCF_000146605.3 Meleagris gallopavo | reverse complement strand
AATTTTAATCATTTCTCCAATCCAACAATATTACAATTTTCAACAAGTTTCCTCTGCAATTTCCATAACTGACTACACCATGTCTGGAATGTGTGGAATGTGCGAATTGCCTTCATACACTCGAACACACACACTGCTGCAGCTACAAAAGAAGAAACAAAGCTTAACATAGTCTGCAGATCCACCACGTACAAACACCATGGAGAGAGAAAAAAATAAAAAGCTCGGCACTGCTACAATAATAATCACATACCCATGTTCACATACAAAATCGCAATGCTGGCAACCATAATGCAACACAATTATCAATAAACTACTTTTGGGAAAATATAGAACCTGGAGGGTCTTGAATCTCTCAAGCACCCCTTTTAACAGGACTCAAACCCCATTTCTCTTGGGGGG
>NW_011294970.1:0-359 GCF_000146605.3 Meleagris gallopavo | reverse complement strand
GAAGATCACAGCCCTGAAAGAAAAAAGAAACCACTTACCCCATTCCAAGGACCAATACTCCCCCACACTCTCAAGTGAAGGAAGCAGCTTCCAGGTCCAAATACCTACCAGCCCTTAAGTACGCTCAGGGTTCCCTGCTAAAAAAGAGAGAGACCAGCTCCACAATGGAAGGAGGAAAAAAAAAAAGAAAAAAATTCACTCACTCCATCACCAAAGAACAAGGCATACTCCAAAGGAAGCACTCCCCAGGTTCACATGCTGCCCCTACTCTTCCCAGCCCTTAAATGGGATCAGGGAGGGTGGAGCCTGGCTCTGCCCCACTCCACAGCCAAACTGCCCCCAGCTGTGCTCGCAGGGCT
>NW_011294965.1:0-411 GCF_000146605.3 Meleagris gallopavo | reverse complement strand
CAGAGGTGAGACTGACATGCTGGTAGTTCCCCGCGTCACACTTTCTATCCTTCCTAAGAGGTGTGCTGTCACCTTTTTCTCCTCAGCAGGGACTTGACCTGACTGCCTCGACTTCTGAAATACCATGGAGAGTGGCTCGGTGACTGCAGCGGTGAATTCCCTCGGAACTCTGGGACTCATCTCGTCAGGACCCAAAGACTCCTGGCTGTTTGGGTCCTCAGGTGGTCCAGAACCTGACCTGCCATGGCAGTGTGGGATGGGAAGGGGTGTGTGGGACTGAGGAAGCAATGGCAGTCCCCACCTCACCAAAGCAAAGCAAAGATGAGGGCTGTGCATAATGAGCAGTTATCAGACAAGATGGAAGCAAAAATGGTGTTGGGTAGCTGAGCCTTCTCTGGTGGTAAGCAACAT
>NW_011294962.1:0-336 GCF_000146605.3 Meleagris gallopavo | reverse complement strand
CAGAATTTTCTGTTTTTTTGTTTGCTTTTTTTTGTGTGTGAGATTTCAGAAATGAGTAGTTTGTCATGTACTACAACTTGTTTTCTTTATTTGTAGATATTGGAAGAGATATCATTTTGGGAGTGAAAGGTGATTAATTTATTTAGTTGCTGTAAGGATGAGATAGTCTGAGAGACTGGGAAAGCAATGACTTCTTATACGTAGATCTTCTCTTGAAACTACCATAATATTAAGAGGAAGAAAGATTACCAAATATTGATATGTCATTCTTATTTTCTTGTTGTTTTTTTTTTCCTACTGAAGTGTCCAAGTTACATCAGTAGGAATAGAATTGTG
>NW_011294961.1:0-325 GCF_000146605.3 Meleagris gallopavo | reverse complement strand
CAGATTTAATATGACATTTTTTTTTTCCATTGTGGGCTTTGTGATATATAAAAGTCTTCTCACTTTGACATTTGCTACTTTTGCTTTACGATTTTCCCTGTTTCCTCTTCTGTATGTACGCTATCATTATCATCTGAGTTGAATTGTTCTTACTGCAAAGTAAGGTCAGAAGGGAGAACTATATATTGTGCTTCTTACAAGATGACAGGAAAAATCAGCTGGAGAGGAAGGGCTTTATTATTTTTTATTTTTAATTGCAGTATAGTTAAGATATAGTAGCCATCTTCTGGGTAAATATAATCTTACATTCAGACACTGGTTGTTG
>NW_011294955.1:0-374 GCF_000146605.3 Meleagris gallopavo | reverse complement strand
TATTTCTGGGAGAAAGCTGGTATTTCTGGGAGAAATGTCCTGTTTCTGGTTGAAAAATGGTATTTGTGGGAGGAAACTGCAGTTCCTGGCAGAAAACGGCATGTTTTTGGGAGAAAACTGGTATTTGTGGTGGAAAATGTCGTATTTTTGTGATAAAACTGTCACTTGTTGGAGAAATACCATATTTTTGGGAGAAACTGCCATTTCTGAGAGTTAAATGCCGTATTTCCGGGAGAAAACTGGTATTTCTGGTAGAAAACGCTGATTTTGTTGTGAGAGAACTGGTATTTCTGTTCCAAAATGTTATATTTCATGGAGAAATCTGCTATTTCTGGAAGAAAACGTGATATTTCAGGGGAGAATACTGCAATTTC
>NW_011294954.1:0-375 GCF_000146605.3 Meleagris gallopavo | reverse complement strand
GAGCCCTTCTCTTCTCCAGGTTGAATAATCCCAACTCCCTCTGCCTTCTTCAAGGGAGAAGTGTTTCTTCCTTTGATCATCTTTATGACCTTCCTCTTGACCTGCTCCAACACCTCCCTGTCTTTCTTGTGCTGAAGGCCGTAGACCTGAATGCAGTACTCCAGACAGGGTCTCACAAGGGCGGAGTAGAGGGGGACAATTAGCTCCCTCGCCCTGCTGTCCATGCCTCTTTTGATGCAGCCCAGGATACAGCTGGCCTTCCAGGCTGCAAGCACACACTGCTGGCTCACGTCCAGTTTCTTGACAACCAGAACCCTCAAGTCCTCGTCCGCAGGGCTGTTCTCAATATCTATGTGTATGTATACAAGCAGAATT
>NW_011294949.1:0-446 GCF_000146605.3 Meleagris gallopavo | reverse complement strand
AGAAATTCAAGTGGTCATTATAATAAAAATCTCTGCAACTAACTGTCTAGCTTCCTTGATATTTGTATTATAGACACACCAAAAACTAAGTCATGGGTGCCAAACTCATCTTCTGACTTTGGAAAAAGGTCTTTCCAGATCAAGAAGCAAGATGCAGTGTTCTAAAGCTGGAATCTAGATACTGTTACCTTTCTTGCAGGTAGAGGAGTTCAGTCTCCGCAACTGTTGATCCAGTATCTTTCACAAGCAGTACATTCCTGTGGAAATATTTCATGTGGAGGAAAAAATGTGCGAAAGTTTAGCAAAGTAAAACTACAGCTTTTTCTGTCTATTACCTCATGAGATAACACTTTCATATTTGTCATTTGGTAAACAAACATTTCCACTCAGGCATGCACAAAAATTCCTACATATTACAGTTGCACTACTCCTCCCATATGTTGCTG
>NW_011294946.1:0-314 GCF_000146605.3 Meleagris gallopavo | reverse complement strand
ATTGCCAGATCTTACAAAAGAGTATTCACAATACATCTCTATCAAAATCCTGCCTGCCTTCTGGCAAGACTTTATGCACAGAATAGATACCAACAGAGTAGGTGAGAAGAAACCTCCCCTCTTTCAACACAGTTGATCAACTGCCACAGGTCCTTGTTTTGCTGTGTTAGAATTCTTTATTCAAATTATAAAAATGGCAAATATAACTTGATTTTCAAGGGGTTGCAACTCACAATCCACATTCACATTTAAATACAAAAAAAAAAGCCTTAAATATGAGAAGAAATATCAACATGGAAGGTTACTAAACATGC
>NW_011294940.1:0-542 GCF_000146605.3 Meleagris gallopavo | reverse complement strand
CAAATAAATAAAATAAATAACAAACAATAAGTAACAATAAAAACAACATTTAAAAACAAAGAAGACAAATAACGCGGGACACGTAAAATAAATAAAAAAATAAAAAAATTAGAAATGAACAAATAACGAAATTATAAACAAACAGACAAACACGTGGACGCATAAACGAAAATGATAAAGAAATAAATGAAAATAAATAAAATAACGAAAAAGTTAAAAAATAAAAATAAAAAAACGATTAAAATGCAGGAAGAAATAAAGAAATAATAAGAATTTTAGAAATACAAACGAATAAATAAATAAATAGACAAATACGTGGACGCGTATTTATTAAAAATAATAAAGAAATGAAAATAAAAAATAAAAAAATAAATAAAAAAAAAATAAATAAAAAATAAATACATAAAACAATAAATAAAAACAAAAATATAAAATAATTAATAATTAAAAAATAAAAAAAAAAATAAAAGCACGCCGTCACGACCACCCGCGCCTCCCGAGCCCACCGACGAAGGAAAAAAATGGAAGAGAGAGAAAAAAAA
>NW_011294931.1:0-325 GCF_000146605.3 Meleagris gallopavo | reverse complement strand
TGTGATGTCACAAACTCAAAAATGACCTCACACCCCTAAAATGAAGTCACACACCCATTCTGACATCACACAACCCAAAATGACGTCACACACCCCTAAAATGACGTCACACACCCCATGTGACGTCACACACCCCATGTGATGTCAGACCCCAAAAATGAACGTCAAACACACCCCATGTGACGTCACAACCCCCAAGTGACGTCACAAACCCCAGGTGATGTCACACCCACCCTTAAATGACGTCATAACCCAAAAATGACGTCACACACCCCATGTGACGTCACAACCCCAAAATGATGTCGCACACCCCCATTTGACGTCA
>NW_011294928.1:0-358 GCF_000146605.3 Meleagris gallopavo | reverse complement strand
TTTTGTTCAGTAATGCCTTTAAGTATTAATATGTACTCTGGCTGAAAAGTTCATAGATGTGTCAGCTATGATTTTAATTTATTTGAATATGGCAAAAGATACGACATTGTGCCACAGTGCTCATGGAAAAGGGCTTTTTAAAAGAAGGTTTCTCCGTCCACTGCCAAGAAATATATGATGCGTTTGAAATTACTAATCATGTCTTTGCACATCATTTTTGCACAGGTAGCAGAAAAACATTTGGTATGAGCCAAAAAAACAAAAAAGAAAAGCCTTTTTTTTTTTTTTTTTTTTGGCTTGCTCTAGATTTTGATCAATCTGAAGAATCCTGCTAGTCTTAAACTTTCGGACTATGGAG
>NW_011294916.1:0-307 GCF_000146605.3 Meleagris gallopavo | reverse complement strand
GGATGGCATCTGGAGGGATCTGACCAGACTCAAAAAGTGGATCCACGAGAACCTTATGAGGTTTAACAAGGCCAAGTGCAAGGTGTTGCACTTGGGTCGAGGCAATCCGAGATACGTGTACGGACTGAGAGAAGAACTCCCCTGAGAGCAGCCGTGGACATGAGCCAGCAGTGCACTCTTGCAGCCTGGAAGGCAAACGGGATGCTGGGCTGCATCAGAAGAGGGGCGGCCAGCAGGGAGAGGGAGATGATTGTCCCTGCCTACTCTGCCCTCATGAGATCCTATCTGGAGTACTGTGTCTGGGCCG
>NW_011294910.1:0-302 GCF_000146605.3 Meleagris gallopavo | reverse complement strand
ATTGGGTGCATGGGCTGAGAACAGCATGTGGGGAGACCCAAATGGAACCGAACCTTTCACCTGAGACCCTCATTTGGTGCAGCACATTTTCTTGCCAGGTCGTGGCCAAAGAGTTGTCCAAAACATACCTCTGGTACAGCTGGCTGTCTCTGACAAGCTATGCATGAACTGCAATTTAAATTGGAGTGCATTCCAACCTGAAAAATGATAAATATATATATATATATATATATATATGATATATAATTTTTAAGGTATCTGCTTTCTAATGACTGCAACACAGCATGTAGCTGTATTTCTTC
>NW_011294908.1:0-308 GCF_000146605.3 Meleagris gallopavo | reverse complement strand
GCTTCTGGCCGCAGGGACCAAGTGCCGGAGAGCAGGCCTGCTCCCCTGCCCTCGTGCCACCTCCGAGCAGAGGAAGGGAGGGCAGCAGAGAAGAGAAGGGCCCTTGCTGATCTGCCTTTCCTTTTTGCCCTTCCAGGTGACACTGATCAAGCCCCAGGCGCCTGCATCCACTTTTGGAATCCGGCATTCCCTCTACACAACCCCTCTGATTGTGGAATAAAACAGCCAAGTCTGGAAGGCCGCCTTTGCTTGCCTGGGACAGGAGGGGACGGGAAGACACCAATCAACTGCCGGTTTCCACTTGATTC
>NW_011294905.1:0-323 GCF_000146605.3 Meleagris gallopavo | reverse complement strand
GTTTCTGGATACAAGCCTGCAGTCTAGAGGTGGCAGCTAATTTAGAGTTGCCACAAGTATTTAAATACCACAGCAATACATCAGAATAATCAGCCTTAAGAGAGCTGTGATTTAACATGTCCGAATCACTGAGTTTGCAGACTTAGTTGAATGAGGGGGAGCAAGAGTAGGGAGAAAACAAAAAGCTCATGCAGCAGTTTGTTGCTTTTTTGTTGTTGTCTTTTTTTTTTTTTTTAATGTAAAGGTTTAGAACTGAAGATGTGCTCAGATGGTTGTTTGGATTCGCCATGATTGCCTGTACTCTCAAGGGCAGATTTGTTTTT
>NW_011294887.1:0-329 GCF_000146605.3 Meleagris gallopavo | reverse complement strand
AAAGCAGCTTTCTCACAAATGGGTGGCATTTTCCAACCAACTATGCTACTCTCTCCCAGAAAGAGCACTTTTCTGACAAGTACCTTCCCCTTTCTCTCAAAAATACTGCTAGGCACTCCTCAACAGGACATTTTCTCCCATCTACACCCCGTTTTTCTCCCCAAAGGACCCCTTTTCACACCAAAAATACCACACTTGCCCTCCAAGAGAAGTCAGTCTTTCCCACAATTGTCCACTTTTCTCCCACGTACTTGTCATTTCCTCCCAGAAATACCACATTTCACTTGGAAATTGGGCCTGTGCTTCCAAAAAGATGGTATTTTCTCCCA
>NW_011294866.1:0-397 GCF_000146605.3 Meleagris gallopavo | reverse complement strand
AGGCTTGTACTGCAATGCTGAGGGAGCAGGAATATAGAAACACGATGTGGTATTCTACTGAGTTTTCCCTAGATTCTGGTATGACAGTCATCCTCAGTTATGTTGTTCTAAGGTATAAGTGACAGGTTGGTTCATTGCTTAAACTGAGAAAAACTGACACAGTAAAGACAAGAAGGGTGGATAAGGAAACTTGAAAAAAGACGTGGGCTGAAGAATATGGTAGGAGTCACATTATTATGAATGCACAGTATACCAGCACTTCCTGAAATACTTGCCCTGAGTGGTGGACTAAGATGGTGCAAGGTCTGTGGCTTAGCACTTACTCAGCAACAGCTTTCTGAAAGCTTATTTTTAAGGTTCACAAAAACAAACTATCACTTTGCACTGGAGTCTCAAA
>NW_011294861.1:0-398 GCF_000146605.3 Meleagris gallopavo | reverse complement strand
ACTCCCTCAACATCAAGTTCCCTTGCGGTACACATTGAACATCCCCGTTTTTCTTGCATCACCCACCAAGTGGACCCAGGTCCCTGGGCAAAAACAGTTCCACGAAGAGGTTTGTCCTTCTCAGAGGCTGGAATAACCCAAACTGCCTTTCCCAACATATTCTTTACATGTACAACAGGGACTTTATCTCCCTCTACGGTATGTAGGGAGCTGGACTGGGTTGGACCACCACGATTGATAGATCCTCTGGTATTGACTAACCAGGTGGCTTCTGCCAAATGCTTCTCCCAGTGCTTAAATGTACCGCCTCCCATTGCTTTCAGCATAGTTTTTAACAACCCATTGTATCGTTCAATCTTACCTGAGGCCGGTGCATGGTAGGGAATATGGTAAATCCA
>NW_011294860.1:0-505 GCF_000146605.3 Meleagris gallopavo | reverse complement strand
CCAAAACTGAATGCCGACATGAATGTGGCAACACAAAGCCAAGGGGTCATTAGGCCAAGAGAATGGGGCAAGGAACACAAAAATAGGAGGACAAGAGAATGTAATAGTGAAAACAGTGCAAGACCAGAGACAAGCAAGACACAGAACTAAGAGGATACGCAGCCTTCTGGGCACCATGAAGCGCAATTCAGAGCTCTGGGGGAACCCTATTGTGCCGGGCTCTGGAATGGGTAAACGCTGGCGGGTGTGCATCGCCCTTACCTGCTGGGCAGACAATGACCAGTCAGCAAAGTGAGGTTCCGGGGCATTCCGGGAAATGCACATTCCACTTCCTTGCTGTATCCACCGAGACCAACACATCTCTCCGGGCAGTTGTTACGGCACTTGGGAGCACCGCAGCTCTGCTGCCACCTGTTGGACACAATACAGTCATGAAGGCACTGCCCTGCATCCGTGCCTCTTGCACAACCCTGTGCTCCTTGCTCGGAGCACATGGCTGCACTCT
>NW_011294855.1:0-540 GCF_000146605.3 Meleagris gallopavo | reverse complement strand
GCTTCCTTTGGAGTATGCTTGTTCTTTGGTGATGGAGTGAGTAATGGTGAGTAATGAGTAACAATGGAGTCAAACTCCATTGTGGAGCTGCTCTCTTCTTTTTTAGCAGGGAACCCTGAGCGTAACTTAAGGGCTGGTAGGTATTTAGGACCTGGAAGCTGCTTCCTTCACTTGAGAGTGTGGGGGAGTATTGGTCCTTGGAATGGGGTAAGTGGTTTCTTTTTTTCTTTCAGGGCTGTGATCTTGTCTTTTTGGGGGATCGCGAAGTGCGCTGAAGGGCTGCTAGGTGTAAGAGCAGCATCTGAATCTGGAGACTGCTTCCTTTGGGGTGTGGGGTGAGCCCTTAGAATGGGGTGAGTTGATTCCTGCTTGATTTCAGAGCTGTGAGTTCTGCTTTTCTGGAGGATCTCTAAGCTTGGATGGCTGTAATTAATAGGGCTATGTGCTAATTGCATCCATGCGGTGGGTGTTTTTTAAGGGCATTGTGTGCATCCTTGTTGTGTTGTAATTATGTTCTGCGTCTCTTCTGATTTCATTTTG
>NW_011294853.1:0-302 GCF_000146605.3 Meleagris gallopavo | reverse complement strand
CCCCCTGTTTGTTTGTTGGAGTGGTGCCAGGTACTGGTTTCGGAGAACTTGTCTACAACCAGGGATTGATTTAAAAGATGTCTCGTTTCTTTTTTTTCTCTCCCCGCAGATTTCCCATCTCAAATCATTCTGTTACCACCATTCCAACGGGCGAAGGAGGGCCTCGCCGCCTCCCTCCGCCTCCTTCCTTCTCTTTTCCTTTTTTTTTTTTTTTTTTTTTTTTTTTTTGCATCAGTATTTAAATTGTTTTTTTCGGTTTTTTTTTTTTTTGTGCTATTACTTTGCATCTTTATTCGAAATGT
>NW_011294849.1:0-324 GCF_000146605.3 Meleagris gallopavo | reverse complement strand
ATCCCCCAAAATGGCGATGACAGCCTTCCCACACCCGCTCTGTGCAAACACGCGCCTGCAGCTCTGCAGCCCCCAAAACTCACCATTGATCCACGAGAGCAAACCCTGGATGTCCGTGATGTCCTTCGGCACATCCGAGCTGGTCACTGCTGCTGGGAAAAAAGAGCAAAAAAATCCCAAAGAGTCAATGCCAGCTCTCCCGTACCGTGGTCACAGGAAGGGATCTCGGCTGAACGCTGGGTTCCCATTATAAAACAGGACAGGAAAGGAAACTGTAAATCCCAGGGATTAACATCCCATGCAACACGCAATGAGAACAGTCCC
>NW_011294847.1:0-316 GCF_000146605.3 Meleagris gallopavo | reverse complement strand
TGAAAAAAGGTTTAAAATTAAAAAAAATACATGAATTCATGAAAAAACAGTGGGAAAACATCACTAGGTTAAAAATGAGAACTTTGTTTGGGAAAAGAGAGAAATTCATGAAAAAAAAGTGATGGATTCATAAAATTTGTGAAACAAATTTATTTGTGCAAGAAAATGAAAAAGACGTGAAAAAGTGATGAATCTGTAAAAGAAAAAAGTTTGTGAAGTAAGGGATGGCTGTTGAAAATTTTTGAGATAAAAAGTGATGTGTTCTGAATGTACTCTCCCCCTCCTAGACCCCATTTAAGCGCTGACCACCACTGGG
>NW_011294842.1:0-392 GCF_000146605.3 Meleagris gallopavo | reverse complement strand
AGGCAAGGGAAACAGCTGAACAATAAAGGCCATCAAATGAATTCTAAGTAAATAATTTTTATTCAAAATAAGATTAAAAAAAAAACTAACAAAGCTTGTCTAACTACATGAGGTAGTACATGTAGCAAAACAGAAGGCAGAATATAATATTCTGAAGTATGAAGAATATGAATCAGTTTACAAGTTGAAAGGAAATAAATTCAACAACAGAAACAAAAAATACCAAAAATAAATTTTAACAGCTTTTCAGTCTTAAAGCACAATACACTTTTCATAGAAAGAAACATAGTATCACCATTACATGTTCTCCATATACCATAATATGGTAAAATTAATGCACAAGGCTGTTCACCATAAATGAGTTTCAAAAAAATGGTGAAGCAACAAATGAC
>NW_011294841.1:0-308 GCF_000146605.3 Meleagris gallopavo | reverse complement strand
TTTTCTCCGACGCGCGAGCGGTCTCGTGTCCGCACGTCGGAGAGGAGCGGTTTGCACTTCGCCTCGGGTACATGCAGAATGCACTAAGCCTAGCTGTGAATACGACGTCTCTGCCTTCATTTCGAGCGGCAATTCTTTTTTGGTGTTGTTCTCCATGGCTACGCTTGTGCATGCTCGGAGGAAAAGAGTGGAGAGCAAAACCCTCTCTAATAAGGCTGTTGGAAGTTCGGGGAGCGACATTTGTTTCGCTCCCAGGGAGAGAGAGCGTGACAGAAAGTGGGGAGCGATCCTTTCTGGCCTGCGGAGAA
>NW_011294829.1:0-331 GCF_000146605.3 Meleagris gallopavo | reverse complement strand
AAGCATTGGCCACCTCTCCTGTTCAGCAACATCCAAGGCCACTTGGACAGCCTTTACTCTGCAATTGGCTCGATTCTCCTTTTCCTTCAGTGGCCTCTGCAACTTGTTGTGTGGGGCTCCACACAGCGGCTTTCCATCTGCGGTGTTTCCCCACAATACAACACGATCCATCTGTGAATAGGGCGTATGTCTTCTCATTTTCTGGTAGTTCATTATATGGTGGGGCCTCTTTAGCACGTGATATCTCTTCTGCTGGCGGTGTTCCAAACTTTTTGCCTTCAGGCCAGTCCATGATCACCTCTAGGATTCCTGGACGGTTGAGATTCCCCAT
>NW_011294805.1:0-307 GCF_000146605.3 Meleagris gallopavo | reverse complement strand
ATTGGGTGCATGGGCTGAGAACAGCATGTGGGGAGACCCAAATGGAACCGAACCTTTCACCTGAGACCCTCATTTGGTGCGGCACATTTTCTTGCCAGGTCGTGGCCAAAGAGTTGTCCAAAACATACCTCTGGTACAGCTGGCTGTCTCTGACAAGCTATGCATGAACTGCAATTTAAATTGGAGTGCATTCCAACCTGAAAAATGATAAATATATATATATATATATATATATGGAATATATAATTTTTAAGGGTATCTGGTCCTTTCTAAATGACTGCAACACAGCATGTAGCTGTATTTCTTC
>NW_011294804.1:0-595 GCF_000146605.3 Meleagris gallopavo | reverse complement strand
AGTTTCCTCCCACAAATACCATTTTTCAACCAGAAACAGGACATTTTCTCCCAGAAATACCAGCTTTCTCCCAGAAATAGGACGTTTTGTACCAGAAATGCCAGTTTTCTCACCAAAAACTCAGCGTTTCCTAACAGAAATACCAGTTTTGTCCCGCAAGTAGGCCATTTTCTCTCAGAAATGGACAGTTTTCTCCCCAACATGACCTTTTCCTACCCTAGGAATTGTCACCTTTCTTCCTGAAATATTACATTTCTCGACCAAAAATACCAGTTGTCTCCCCAACAATATGGCAATATCTCCCAGAAATACCGGTTTTCTCACCCAAACACAACGTTCCTACCAGAAATACCAGGATTCTCCCCCAAAATAGGACATTTTCTGCCAGGAATTGCAGTTTTCTCCCAGAAATATCACATTTTCTCACAGAAATACCGGTTTTCCCTCCGAAAATAGGACATCTTCTCTCAGAAACGGCAGTTTCCCCCCCCAAAAATACGCCATTTTCACCCAGAAATTGAAATATTCTATCCAGAAATATCACATTTTCACCCAGAAATACCAGCTTTCTCCCTGAAATATTACGTTTTGTTCC
>NW_011294796.1:0-373 GCF_000146605.3 Meleagris gallopavo | reverse complement strand
CTTGAGAGTCACTTGCAGGATGATCTGCTCCATGATCCGTGTCCAGCACAGAGGTGAGACTGACATGCTGGTAGTTCCCCGCGTCACACTTTCTATCCTTCCTAAGAGGTGTGCTGTCACCTTTTTTCTCCTCACCAGGGACTTGACCTGACTGCCTCGACTTGTGAAGTACCATGGAGAGTGGCTCGGTGACTGCAGCGGTGAATTCCCTCGCAACTCTGGGACTCATCTCGTCAGGACCCAAAGACTCGTGGATGTTTGGGTCCTCAGGTGGTCCAGAACCTGATCTCCCATGGCAGTGTGGATGGGGAAGGGTCTGGTGGGACTGGAGGAAGCAATGGCAGTCCCCACTCACCAAAGCAAAGCAAAGATG
>NW_011294760.1:0-304 GCF_000146605.3 Meleagris gallopavo | reverse complement strand
TAACCCCATAACCCCCCCTGACCCCAAATCCGCCCCCGACCCCAAATCCCCCCCGACCCCAAATCCCACCTGTAGGGCCGAGGAGGATCAATAGGGTCAGGGCGCCCCACAGGCGCTGCCCCATTGCTATTATGGGATGGCGACGGGGCGCGGGGAAACTTTGACCCCATAAAAGGGGGAGGGGAGGAAACCTGAACCCGAAACGATCCCAAATCCAAACCCCATTGGCGGGAAGGGGAGCGGCTGTGGGGTCAGAGGGCAAAGGGGGGTTTTATGGGGGATTTATGGGGTCGTGGGGGATTTA
>NW_011294758.1:0-363 GCF_000146605.3 Meleagris gallopavo | reverse complement strand
TGATGCCAATGCAATGAGAGCCCAGAACAAAGAGGTTTGTAATGCCTCGAGCTGCAGAATATGCAGTAGATGGGGCACAGAGAAAGATCTGTCTCTTTTTCTGGTGAGCTCATCCATTGGTCAGCAGAATAACTGCATACTCCATGGGGACATGGATCCGGAGTCATCCAGGGTGGCCAAGAAGGAGGTGGCCAATCTCCAAGGTTTTCCACCACAGCCTGCAGGCACTGGCACATGTGGACCATGAGCAGAGTTTCCAGATGGGGCTTTGCACCTCTCCTTGGCAAACACGCTCTGGAGGACCAGGCATGCTTCTGGAATCAGATGCTGCCCACTGGACATCCAGTAATGAGTTCAGCTGAA
>NW_011294756.1:0-338 GCF_000146605.3 Meleagris gallopavo | reverse complement strand
GGGAGGGTAACAATAGCAAATTGATTTCTCGGAACTCCCAAGAGAAGGGGGGTAGTCTCTGTATGTTGGTACGAACTGATACCTTTTTACAGTAGCCAGAGGCATTCCCTTATAGAACTAATAAGGCACGTGGAGTAACTACAGTACTGGTACAGGAGGTTATTCCAAGATGCTGAGGAACTACTTGGTCTGTCAAGGAAAGCGTACCATCAAAAGTTAAACTCATAAGGAAAAGATGAGTTGGTTACTAATTTTCTTTATTGCAGTTATTACACGGGGTGGTGTCTGTGGCAAGTTGATGTTGTGTGCTGTTACATTTTGTATTTTGGTTGCAATAG
>NW_011294749.1:0-331 GCF_000146605.3 Meleagris gallopavo | reverse complement strand
TTTTGGAGGTGAATGCAGATTCAGTGTCTGGAAGGAGACGTTTGGGGTCTGGATGGAGGTTGTGGAGCTGGATAGAGAATTTTGGAGTGAATGGATATTTCTGGGTGGCTGGAAATTTTTGGGGTGGAAAGAGATTTTGTGGAATGGATGGAGATACTGAGGTTGGAGGGGAGATTTGGGGGCTGGATGTGGATATTGGGGTGGTGAGGGGATTTTGGAGCTGGACAGCGTTTAGGGACTGGATGGAGACTTCTTGAGAGTGACTAAAGATTTGGCCGCTGAGTGGAGGATGTGAGTGGATGGGAAGAGTTTTGGGTGCTGTATGGCGATT
>NW_011294747.1:0-301 GCF_000146605.3 Meleagris gallopavo | reverse complement strand
ACACTGAGATGAATGAATGCATAAACAAATAAATAAAAGAAAAGAAGATGGAGAATATCAAATCCACTCCAGGACTACCGTTGTCAGACTAAAGAGAGAAGACTCAGGAGAATACTAGAAGTTGAGAAGTGTATTAACATAGTTGAATGGATTTGAATGTTTGTCTTCAATCCTTTTCTTCTCACCTTCTTTTTTCCAATTACATCGACATTCATGAACATCTTTCAGAACATCCATCTTTGCCTTCCACAGAGACCAGTGCCCGCCAGAATTTCGCTGCCCACAACTATCCATGACACTT
>NW_011294737.1:0-359 GCF_000146605.3 Meleagris gallopavo | reverse complement strand
AAAAAAAAAAGAAAATAGCAAAGAAAAATCAAAACCATACAGTGCAATATCATGGCAAAGTAAAGACATTCAAACAGGGAAAGTGAAGGAAAAAAAGACCAACTAAAGCTAAACAGAGTAAATGAAAAAAAAGACGAGGAAAAATAAAAAAGCAAAGGAAAGAGAAGCAAAACTGAAAGGAAAACAAAGCAAAGAATGAAAACTAAAAAGCCATGCAGAGGAATGCGAAGGTATCCGTGCCACTGAGACAGAACTGCAACAGCACCAAGCACAGAAGGAAAGCGCAGGGAACAGGCTTGAGTTAAACGAGTCAGAAAGAGAAAAAGGAGCAAACAGAAGATGAAGTCAATTCAAAACCA
>NW_011294736.1:0-359 GCF_000146605.3 Meleagris gallopavo | reverse complement strand
TTCTTTGCTTTGCCATGCTAGTGTATTGAATTCATTGGCTTTCCTCTTGTATTTCTCATCCTCGCTTTGTCTTTGTCTTTCGTTTTTCATTCCTTTGTTTTTGTTTTTGTTCTTTTTTTTTTATTTTTATTTTTTTCTGTAGTGAGACTTTTTTGTTTGCTTTGCATTGTCTTTGTTTCCTATTTGTGTATTCTTTTTCTTTCCTGCTCCTTTCCTTGTGTGATCTTGTTCCTTGCTGCAAGCATTCCTTTCCTGTTCAGAGTATGTTTCTTGGCTTTGCTTTCAGTTGCTCCTTTGCTTTCCATTCTTTGCCTTGCCTTGCTTTTCCTCCCTTGTCTCCTTACCCATGCCATTCCTCT
>NW_011294733.1:0-316 GCF_000146605.3 Meleagris gallopavo | reverse complement strand
TTTCTCGGCCAGCTACGGCAAAGTCTCCGGAGCGGTTCAGCGCGAATGCCGCTTTCTACGCGTGAGAGCGAAGGAGTGCGATTCTGATGCCGACAAGTGCGAATTCAGCCTCCTGCACTACCTGCGAGTGGGGGGTTTTTTCTGCGCAGTCCTGAAAGGATCTCTCCCCACTTTCTGAAACGCTCTCCCTGAGAGCACTACAGCTGTCGCTCCTCGAACTTGCAAATGCCTTATTAGAGCTGGTTTTCCCTTCCACTCTTCTCCTGTCTGAATGCAGATGTGTCGCAGTGGAAAACCTGACTAGAATGAATTGTGG
>NW_011294731.1:0-392 GCF_000146605.3 Meleagris gallopavo | reverse complement strand
GCACCGTCCTTCCTGCCACGCAAAGTGAGTTTCTTCAGTCCTCTGTCATGAAGGATGGAGGAATGCACTTTCAGTATTACTTCTGAGCGGGTGCAGTGCTGCAGGGGATGTCAAGTAACCATCGTGGAAGCGTTGGAGATGCCAACAGTGGCAGTGGATGGCAGTAGTGAGACAGATGTCTGTGTATCAACAATGGTGCTTAAGTTGAGTGAATTCCTTTTAGGGCCAAAAAATACCTTCCTCAACTTGTGCACCTTTTCTTTGGTGGTGCACCTTTGCTCTGCAGAACGCAGAGCTGTCAGGCAGACCAGGGTTCCTCTGTTGCCATCTGAGCAGGAATGAGAGCAGTAATGCTTTGTGTAAGCGCGTTGCAGTTTAAACATCAGTTTCTG
>NW_011294726.1:0-326 GCF_000146605.3 Meleagris gallopavo | reverse complement strand
AAACGAAAATGAATAAAAGAAAATAAATAGAAAAATAAAATAAAATAAACGAAAAAGTTAAAAAATAAAAAAATAAAAAAACGATTAAAATGCAGGAAGAAATAAAGAAATAATAAGAATTTTAGAAATACAAACGAATAAATAAATAAATAGACAAATACGTGGACGCGTATTTAATTAAAAATAAATAAAAGAAATAGAAAAATAAAAAAATAAAAAAATAAATAAAAAAAAAATAAATAAAAAATAAATACATAAAACAATAAATAAAAACAAAAATATAAAATAATTAATAATTAAAAAATAAAAAAAAATAAAAGCACGCC
>NW_011294721.1:0-343 GCF_000146605.3 Meleagris gallopavo | reverse complement strand
CCCACCCCAACAATCTCACAGTACAGCCATTTCATTTCCCACTCCAAAAAGATCCCACCTCCCCAAGAATTCCCCTCCCCACCCATTCCCACCTGCAATTCCCACTCCAGCCCTTCCCACCCCCCACCCATTTCCCACCCGCAATTCCCACCCCCCAACCAACATTTCCCAGCCCAAAGCGTTGACAGTCCGACACTTCTGCGGTCCATCTGCTTCAGAGTCCCACATTGCCCCAGTCCAAGAGGCCGTTTGTGCACAGCCCACTTTTGGAGGGGTAGGGCTGGGGCCGTGCTGGTGCCCCTGGAACACTGCCGCTGCACTGCGGGTCTCGTGGGGCCAGCGA
>NW_011294715.1:0-390 GCF_000146605.3 Meleagris gallopavo | reverse complement strand
ACTGATTGGCAGGTGACCATATTCATGTTAATTATTTCGTAGATACAGGCAGTAAAATATTTATTTCCTTTAGTATGTTCCTCAGACAGTATACCTGAAAATCAAATTCTATCCTTGTATATATCACCAAGGGGTTTCTTTCTCTGGAGGCCTGTAAAATATAATCGAATCCCCAATTATACTTCACCTTGCAACACAGTCTTCAACAACAACATTCAGAACCACAGACTCGTTCTTTAATTTTGCTTGTTTCCTTCATAATTGAATCTACAGTTGATCCTCTTGAGGCTCAAGATTCCCAATTTAGAGTGTGCCCAACGCTTTCCATCTCTGTTACAAATGCCTTAAGTTTATGAGATCTCTGCTTCTCATTGTTAATGTCAATTCTGT
>NW_011294706.1:0-609 GCF_000146605.3 Meleagris gallopavo | reverse complement strand
GGAAGCCAAAATGCTGTTGGGTACCTGAGCCTTCTCTGGTGGTAAGCAACATGGTGCACAGAGTGCAGCCATGTGCTCCGAGCAAGGAGCACAGGTTTGTGAAAGAGGCCCGGATGCAGGGCAGTGCCTTCATGACTGTATTGTGTCCAACAGGTGGCAGCAGAGCTGCGGTGCTCCCAAGTGCCGTAACAAGTACACGGAGAGATGTGTTGGTCTCGGTGGAAACAGCAAGAAAGTGGAATGTGCATTTCCCGGCATGCCCCGGAACCTCACTTTGCTGACTGGTCATTGTCTGCCCAGCAGGTAAGGGCGATGCACACCCGCCAGCGTTTACCCATTCCAGAGCCCGGCACAATAGGGTTCCCCCAGAGCTCTGAATTGCGCTTCATGGTGCCCAGAAGGCTGCCTATCCTCTTTGTTCTGTGTCTTGCTTGTCTCTGGTCTTGCACTGTTTTCACTATTACATTCTCTCGTCCTCCGATTTTTGTGTTCCTTGCCCCATTCTCTTGGCCTAATGACCCCTTGGCTTTGTGTTGCCACATTCATGTCGGCATTCAGTTTTGGCGTTCCCTGCCGTATTGTCTGGGCCGTCATCCTTGGCATTTCCTT
>NW_011294692.1:0-337 GCF_000146605.3 Meleagris gallopavo | reverse complement strand
CCCCTGGGACATCTCCAGATCATCCCAGTTGGCTCCTCAGAGCTCCTGGAGCCATCCTGGGAGCTTCCAGATCCTTCAAGGGACCCCCGCGGCCAACCTGGGGACCCCCTGAATGCTCCAAACCCTCCTAGGACATCTCCAGGTTTTTCTGCAGGACTCCAGGGATGGAAAGGGGAGTTGTGGGAGGAAAAAATAGGTTAGTGAGGCTTCCATGCTGTGGAAAGGGAGTTTGGGGGAGACCTCAGGGGACACGGGGCAGGGGGAAGAGGGGAATGGGGTCTCAATGTTTGTTGAAAGAGATTCTGGGAGGAACTTAATGGGTTGTGTGGGGGAAAGA
>NW_011294683.1:0-308 GCF_000146605.3 Meleagris gallopavo | reverse complement strand
CCCTGCGTGTCACCGGGCAGCAGGTCCACAGCCAGTCTCCTCTGACCAGATCTCTCCTTCTCAATTCCAGAGCACTTTCCTGAACTGCCACCCCTCCCCAGCTGGATCCACGCCACCTTGCCGGTGGATAATGAGGAGGGAACAAGTGAGGACAAGAGGAAGGCAAGGTGAGACTGCAGGCTCAGGGGAGGGTCTGCACGGGGTGTTTCCCCAACCCGACAAGAGCCCATTCCCCAACCCCAGGCAGTCACTGTTCAGGGCATGTGAACGCAGCACGTGGAGGGGTGGGATGGGGCTGCCGGGAGCCC
>NW_011294682.1:0-390 GCF_000146605.3 Meleagris gallopavo | reverse complement strand
CATATTCCGTAGTCGGGGTTATATGGAGCAGTTTATTAAAATCGCCCGTAGTGGGTTGCACCCACTCTTGACCCTTAAGATTAGCAACCCAAACAGTAACTCTCATTGGTGTTGTTCCCGCATAATTCCCATTGGCCGGCAATGCAACACGATAACGCAGCTTCATCTCTTTCACTGTAATATAATTACCGTTCCTCTCTCCTTGTCCATCGCCTTGTAACAAAACTGGGGCAAGAAAAAACATCTGTGGGGGAGTACCAGAAGCCGTCTGAGAAACAGTAATATTAGAACCACTATTAACTTGAAAGATTATATCCTTCTTATCCTTCCCAGCTTCAACTACAGCTTTTATCGCTTTCTTAATCATAGGAGGAACACCTTTCGCCTTCT
>NW_011294675.1:0-360 GCF_000146605.3 Meleagris gallopavo | reverse complement strand
AGTATGCCTTGTTCTTTGGTGATGGAGTGAGTGATTTTTTTTTTTATTTTTTTATTTTTTTCTCCTCCATTGTGGAGCTGCTCTCTCTGTTTTTTAGCAGGGAACCCTGAGCGTCCTTAAGGGCTGGTAGGTATTTGGACCTGGAAGCTGCTTCCTTCACTTGGAGTGTGGGGGAGTATTGGTCCTTGGAATGGGGTAAGTGGTTTCTTTTTTTCTTTCAGGGCTGTGATCTTGTCTTTTTGGGGGATCGCAAGTGCACTGAAGGGCTGCTAGGTGTAAGAGCAGCATGTGAATCTGGGAGACTGCTTCCTTTGGGGTGTGGGGTGAGCCCTTAGAATGGGGTGAGTGATTCCTGCTTTC
>NW_011294668.1:0-694 GCF_000146605.3 Meleagris gallopavo | reverse complement strand
GGAAAATGTCTTGTACAGTGAGGGTGCTGAGGCAGTCGCACAGGTTGCCAGAGACATGGTGGATGTGCTGGCCCTTTCAAGGTGAGCCTGGCTCAGACTCTGAGCAACTTGATCTAGCTGTGGATGGTCAGCATGGGGAGTCGGATCACATCGCAAACCTACCTGCATACAAGCAGCGCACCAACATGGGGTGCATGATGTTCATTACCTGCTGGACACATCTCACACCACTGACTGAGAGCCAGGCAATCCTTCAACTCCATCAGGCTGCAAAATGAAATCAGAAGAGACGCAGAACATAATTAAACACAACAAGGATGCACACAATGCCTAAAACACCACCGCATGGAGGCAATTAGCACATAGCCCTATTAATTACAGCCATCCAGCTTGAGATCCTCCAGAAAAGCAGAGCTCACAGCTCTGAACGAAAGCAGGAATCACTCACCCCATTCTAAGGGCTCACCCCACACCCCAAAGGAAGCAGTCTCCAGATTCAGATGCTGCTCTTACACCTAGCAGCCCTTCAGCGCACTTGGGATCCCCCAAAAACAGAAGATCACAGCCCTGAAAGAAAAAGAAACCACTTACCCCATTCCAAGGACCAATACTCCCCCACACTCTCAAGTGAAGGAAGCAGCTTCCAGGTCCAAATACCTACCAGCCCTTAAGTACGCTCAGGGTTCCCTGCTAA
>NW_011294655.1:0-547 GCF_000146605.3 Meleagris gallopavo | reverse complement strand
CCTCCTCAGATCTTCCTGAGCCGCGACATTCCTGTCTCAAATATCTGTTAAATTTTCAGGGTCTTTCAGGTGTTCCTGGAGTAAAGTTCCATGACACCGAAGATTTCCATCTCTCTAAAGTCTCCCCCAGGCCTCTCCACATTCCCTGCCACTCAGTATTTACTGGTTTTGGGGCAGACTTCCTCAAAATATAATAAATACTAATAATAAGTGAAATGGTGAGCAGTACATTCACAGAGATTAATAACGTGATCAGGTGAGCATTGAAAATCTGCATAAAGAATTCAAAGGAGAGGCTGGAAACCTGCTTAAGAATCCCCAACCTGTAAAATTAGCAGCTCCCTCTGGAATGGTATGCCACACAATATGCAGATGCCACATAGTTATTTCCATCCATGTTATCAATTGACTATATATACCTATTGCTCCATAGAGCAAAGTGGTGAACTTAATTAAGGCCCAGTATGTTTTTAGCATTAAGAAAGAAGAGACAGTGGCATGTAGCCCTTAAAAGGCAGTTTCAGTAGAGAAAGCTAATTTTTTTTTT
>NW_011294651.1:0-330 GCF_000146605.3 Meleagris gallopavo | reverse complement strand
CAGTGCTGGTAGCTGGCAGCAGCTCAGCACCACACAGCCCTTCACTCACTGACCGCCCTCTTGGTGCACTGGGTGAGAACTAACCAAGAAAATGCAGAACTCACTGGTTGCAATAAAAACTAATTTAATAGGGTAGAAAAGGAAGAGAGAAATCATGATGATGGTCATATGGATGGTTCACAGGCCGGTTCTGTCTGGTTCTTTCACTGATGTGGTGGGGGGACCCGTGAAGCCATGCCCTGGGAAAGGGGGAAAGGGGGGAAAATGGGGAATGGGTAGGGAGATGGGCCTAGGTAAAAACCGGTAGCAACCATCTGAGGAGAAATGGTA
>NW_011294648.1:0-303 GCF_000146605.3 Meleagris gallopavo | reverse complement strand
TACAAATCATCCATGTATTGATAGATAACTATGTCTGGATTTTGTTTTCTAAAAGGCTCTAGGATTTTTGTCATGCTACTTTGGAATATCGCTGGTGATCCTTTCCATCCCTGTGGAAGCACATTGTACTGATATCTAGTCCCTGGTGTCGCATTGTTTATACTAGGTATGGTAAATGCAGTATACTTCCTGAAGTCTTTATCTAAGGGAACTGAAAAATATACATCACCCACATCCAGTACTGTTACTGATTTTTTCTTCTTTAGCCCTGCGGGATGTGGTATTCCTAATTGAACTTCCCAG
>NW_011294647.1:0-453 GCF_000146605.3 Meleagris gallopavo | reverse complement strand
TAAGAGCAGCATCTGAATCTGGTAGACTGCTTCCTTTGGGGTGTGGGGTGAGCCCTTAGAATGGGGTGAGTGATTCCTGCTTGATTTCAGAGCTGTGAGCTCTGCTTTTCTGGAGGATCTCAAGCTGGATGGCTGTAATGAATAGGGCTATGTGCTAATTGCATCCATGCGGTGGGTGTTTTTTAAGGGCAATGTGTGCATCCTTGTTGTGTTTTAAATTATGTTCTGCGTCTCTTCTGATTTCATTTTGCAGCCTGATGGAGTTGAAGGATTGCCTGGGCTCCTCCAGTCAGTGGTGTGAGATGTGTCCAGCAGGTAATGAACATCATGCACCCCATGTTGGTGCGCTGCTTGTATCAGGTAGGTTTGCGATGTGATCCGACTCCCCCATGCTGACCATCCACAGCTAGATCAAGTTGCTCAGAGTCTGAGCCAGGCTCACCTTGAAAGGGC
>NW_011294633.1:0-381 GCF_000146605.3 Meleagris gallopavo | reverse complement strand
TGCTTTTAGAACAGATGAAAGTAATGCAAAGGCGTGGTCTGGAAAGAAAAAGAACCAAGAAAAAGGAAAGGAAACAGGAGAAGGCAAAGCCAAAGGAGCAGTAAACAAATGCGAAGAGGAAAAGAAAAATAGCAAAGTAACCAAGGAAAAAAGTACAAAGAGAAAGCAAAGGCGTAGACTGCAAGAATATGGCCAAGGAAAGAATTCAAAGAAACACAGGGAGACAATAAAAAAGCCAACAACATCTAAGGAGAGTATGTGGGAAAGAAAGAAAGAAAGAAAACGAATGGGAATAAAAGAGAAGCAGCAAATTGAAAGTAGGAAAAGCAAAGCAAAGCAAGAAAAAAACAAAGAAAACCAAAAAGCCAAGGAATAGAAAGA
>NW_011294625.1:0-342 GCF_000146605.3 Meleagris gallopavo | reverse complement strand
CACACACACCTCCATGCACCCCCTACGGGAGGTCCCACTGGGACAGGGACAAATAGGTTATGTAAACTCCCCACTTACTAGTGGAGAGGTCCGGAATTTCAAAAAGGAACTGAAATCCTTAATTGAGGACCCTATAGCAGTAGCAGAACAATTGGATCAATTTCTGGGTCCTAATCTGTACTCATGGATGGAATTAATGTCCATCATGGGTATATTGTTTTACGGGAGAAGAAAGGGCTATGATCAGACGAGCTGCTATGAGAGCATGGGAAAGGAACAGTCCCCCTGGACGCCTTGGGCTAGTGCCAGCAGAGCAAAAATACCCAGTGGAAGACCCTAACT
>NW_011294619.1:0-344 GCF_000146605.3 Meleagris gallopavo | reverse complement strand
ATCCGCGGATCCGACGCCCCGGAAAAAAAGAAAATAAGGGACCCCGAAATAATTGAAACAGTGGCAACAATACTAGAGGTAAAACAAAGTAATTTACTAAATATGGTATCAACAGAATTTTATAAGGAGAGAGAATGTGAAATTGATAGTGGATCGGCCTTACCACAACGCTGAGATGAGAAGCGCAGGCAGAGAAGCGCAGGCGAGAAGCGCAGGCAGAGAAGCGCAAGCGAAGCAGCGCAGGCAAAGAAGCGCAAGCGAAGCAGCGCAGGCAAAGAAGAGAGCATCAGGTGACCTTGCCGGGAGTTATATCTCCTCGTTGACCGCAAAGCCCCCTGGGGAAA
>NW_011294617.1:0-336 GCF_000146605.3 Meleagris gallopavo | reverse complement strand
GCTGCACAGCCCTGCTCACCGGATGGCTGGTCTGGAATTGGTTTCCATGGCCATTTGAGTCTCATTCTGCCAGCATGGCCGCGTTGACAAAGCCACTGCAGTCAGGTGGTGTGGTGCCAGCACCTGCAGTGTGGACAGGAGTCAGCCAAGCAGTGGAAAAGATTTGGGCGAAGAACACGGGAGATTTCACGGATTTTTTTGGAGCAAGACAGGCTCCATTTTGGGACTGACTTATCTTTTTTTGGAGGAAAGGAACTCCAGATGTTCCTATTGCCCTCAGGCCCTCGGGATCATCTGTTACCATTTGTGTTGGGTTGTCCATCTGCAAGGCAGATG
>NW_011294608.1:0-346 GCF_000146605.3 Meleagris gallopavo | reverse complement strand
TGAATAAAAATCAACTTTTTCCTTTTTCTTCCTTAGTAGTTTTCCCTCTCTCTTCTTTTTTTTTTTTCCTTTCTCAGTTTGACCAGTGGAGGCTGAAATATGTGCAATTCAAAACTCCTTGCAAAAAACTGGAAGCTCTCTTGAGCATGATATTACCGTAGAGAAAAATAAGGACAATAATATCAATAACAATTTAAGGAAACAAACAAACAAAACAAACAAAACAAAAAACCTCAATCTCTCTGCTGCTAAGAAAAAAATACAAAAAAACAACCCCATATTCAGAGCACAGATTCCCCATAACTCTTTCCCATTCACATACAGCAATAATCACTTCAAAACAAAA
>NW_011294607.1:0-366 GCF_000146605.3 Meleagris gallopavo | reverse complement strand
TAATGGGAAGAAAGGAATGCAAAGAAAAAATGAGAAAATGAAGAAAACAGTGGAAAGCAAAGAGAAAAATGCAGTAAGGAAAAATAAGGGGAAAAAAAAGCAAAGAAAACCAATGACATCCAAATCAACATAGAAGACATTTTTAGATTTTTTAATAAAAATATAAGAGAAAAGAAAAAAAGCAAAGCAAAGCAACGACATCCAAAGCAAAACAATACAACACAAACAAACAAAACAAAACAAAAAAACCCAAAAGCAAAGAAAAATAAAACAATTAAAAAAAAACAGTAGAAAAGCACAGAAAAAAAAAAAGAAATGCAAAGAAAAATCAAAACCAATACAGTGCAATATCATGGCAAAGTAAAG
>NW_011294597.1:0-310 GCF_000146605.3 Meleagris gallopavo | reverse complement strand
ACTTCAAAAACAAATTGAGATCATGCTAGAAAAATCAGTGAAGACTCCACTCATAGTGAAAAAAATGTGAAAAAGAGTAGTGAAAAATATGATGAAAGATTTGCATGATTAAGGAAACATAAAACATAAAAATAAATAATAATAATAATAAACAAACAAACAGACAACAAAAAAGTGAGAACAAATGACCACCCTCTTCTTTCCTTCTTCCCAAATTTCTTCCTCTCATAGTACTCCTACAATTTCTCTGATCCATCTATTTCTTGTTCCAGTATCTGCATTCTAGAAGAATGACAAACATTTTGTGAAA
>NW_011294596.1:0-347 GCF_000146605.3 Meleagris gallopavo | reverse complement strand
CCGTGGGCATTGGCTGGGAATTGCACACGGCCTGCTGAGCACAAGATAAGAGACCCTCAGCAAAAGAGAAACAGACTTAACAAACATCAAAGCAGGCAGGGCCTCTGCACAAGGCTGGCTTGCCTCGCTCTGTGGGTAGGTTGGGATGCAACAGGCAGGGATGAAGACACTCCCCCCCATCCTCCTTCCGAGCTTATCTCTATGCAAGGACAAGCAGATGTCCAGAAACAAGGACCGAGTGTTGAATGAGCAGGTGTGAGAAGCTAGCTAATTAGCGATATATGCTTAGCTAGAAACAAGTGATGTTCAGCCAGTATCCGTGTGTTTAGTTGAGCATCGGGAAGATT
>NW_011294595.1:0-322 GCF_000146605.3 Meleagris gallopavo | reverse complement strand
CGAAGTCTGAGAAAAGACTTTTCATGTCACCCAAATGAGCCTATTGCCACTTGGTTACTTCGATGTTGGGGACAATGGGGCCCAACAGTGTGTGGCTGGATAGTAGAGAAGCTCGCCAACTGGGTGGCATTGCTAGGGACTCAGCCATTGACAGAGGTATTAGTACATGCCAGAACCAGGCCTTTACCCTCTGGAAGCAGATGTTGTTAGCTGTAAAAGAAAGATACCCCTTCAAAGATGATCTGATGCCTGAGAAAAAGAAATGGGCTGATATGGAAGAAGGCATCTGTTATTTAAGAGAACATGCTGTGGTGGAAATGCT
>NW_011294588.1:0-399 GCF_000146605.3 Meleagris gallopavo | reverse complement strand
CCGCAAGGGCAGTGCCTTCAGCACGGCTGTAGCGCGGCAGGAGACCGACCTGACACCAGAAATGATTGCCACGTGATCCGGGGGGATGCAGAGGCCCTCTCCCGTGACCCCCCAAAATCCCCCTCCCCTCCCCGTGACCCCCTCCCCACACATCCCTGCAGGGGCTCCTGGCGGAAGCTCCCCTTCAAAGCCTACAACTTCTCAGCACTGGGGCTGCCGCCCGCCTGCGGCCACCTGCACCCCCTGCTCAAGGTGCGCTCGCAGCTCCGCCAAATCTTCCTAGAGATGGGGTGAGTGGGGGGAGAAACGCTCAGGGAGGGTGGGGGGGACGCACAGTTGTTCCCCCCCCCACCCCCCAAAGTGACACCTCAGACTGCCAGGTTCACAGAGATGCCCACA
>NW_011294586.1:0-516 GCF_000146605.3 Meleagris gallopavo | reverse complement strand
TATCGCTATCCACCCTCCTAAACAGCCCGTTGCCCCCTCCTGCTTATGCGCTCCCTTCGAGTCTTGGAAGGCTGTCATGAGCTATCTCCAGAGCTTTCTCTTCTCCCACACAAACAATCCCAGTTCCCTCAACATTTCTTTCTAAGAGAGGTGCTCCAGCCCTCTGATCATCTTTGTGGCCCTTCTCTGGACCTGCTCCAAAAGCTCCACATCATTCCCGTGCTGGAGCCCCAGGCCTGGACGCAGTGCTGCACATGGGGCCGCACCAGAGCCGAGTCGAGGGGGACAATCACCTCCCTCTCCCTGCTGGTCGCTCCTCTTTGAATGCAGCCCAGGATACAGTTGGCCTTCTGGGCTGCAAGTGCACACTACTGGCTTATGTCCAGCTCTTTGTCCACCAGGATCCCCGAGTCCTCCGCAGGGCTGCTCCCAAGGGCTTCTACGCACAGTTTGTACAAGCATCTGGGTTTCCCCTTCATCAGGGACATCAACAGTGGGGTTGAGTGCACCCTAAGG
>NW_011294584.1:0-306 GCF_000146605.3 Meleagris gallopavo | reverse complement strand
AAAGAGTTCTGGAGTGTCTGTTTCTCCATTTTCTCTCCGTTTGCTAGAACCCAGAACAGCTGTGTTCTCAGATCAGGACATTTGGACTCCAATTTTTCTCTTCCATCTGACTACTATGCACTGAAAAATCAAGAGTGAATCAAGAGGAAATCAGCTTCTCCATGCTCGTGCATGATACAAGATTTGAGCTATCCTTCTCAAGACACTCACAGATGTCACTTACAGTCAGGATTCTGATGCAGACCTGCTGAAACAGCCAAAGCAAGGTGCATTAAATGCCTGCTTGATCAGTGCCTCTACTAGAAC
>NW_011294583.1:0-324 GCF_000146605.3 Meleagris gallopavo | reverse complement strand
GTCCCCTGTACCCCCCCGTGCTCTCCTCCCTGACCCCTGATGTCTGTTCCCCCATTTTGACCTCCAGTCCCCCCCAACCAGCCACCTTTTTCTGCCCCATAGAAGCCCCCCACAACTCCTGGCTCTCCTCTCCCACTCCTCCCTCTGCCCCCAGATGTCCTTTCTGCCTCATGGAGACTCTGTTCACCTGTTTCCCCCACACAACCCATTAAGTTCCTCCCAGAATCTCTTTCAACAACATTGAGACCCCATTCCCCTCTTCCCCCTGCCCCGTGTCCCCTGAGGTCTCCCCCAAACTCCCTTTCCACAGCATGGAAGCCTCAC
>NW_011294580.1:0-368 GCF_000146605.3 Meleagris gallopavo | reverse complement strand
TTACATTCTCTTGTCCTCCGATTTTTTGTGTTCCTTGCCCCATTCTCTTGGCCTAATGACCCCTTGGCTTTGTGTTGCCACATTCATGTCGGCATTCAGTTTTGGCGTTCCCTGCCGTATTGTCTGGGCCGTCATCCTTGGCATTTCCTTCCATGTTCTCTTGGCCCTTGCCTTTGCCTGGGCATTCCCTAGCCCTCCTGTTTTTTGTTGGCAACACCTGGGGCGGGGTGCAGCCCTGCGAGCACAGCTGGGGGCAGTTTGGCTGTGGAGTGGGGCAGAGCCAGGCTCCACCCCTCCCTGATCCCATTGAAGGGCTGGGAAGAGTAGGGGCAGCATCTGAACCTGGGGAGTGCTTCCTTTTGGAGTAT
>NW_011294579.1:0-343 GCF_000146605.3 Meleagris gallopavo | reverse complement strand
GGAGCCGGTGCAGCTCCTGGCGCACTTCTGGAGAGTGTCCCTCTCTCAGCAGGTGGTCTGGGCCTGTAGGGCCTGGCTCTGCCTCTCCAGGTTGCTCAGGGCTCGTTGGAGGCAGCTGCGCTGCTCCAGCAGCTTGCTGCTTGTGCTGCCCGGGAGCCCCAGGTCTTGCTTGGACATCTCTGGCACCTAGAACCAGAAAATCATAGAAGAACAGAATGGTTTGGGTAGGAAGGGACCTTCAAAGCTCTCCCGTTCCAAGCCCATGCCATTGGGCAGGGTACATCTTGCACTCGGTCAGGTTGCCCAAACGTGCTCCAGGCTGGCCTGGAGCACTGCCAGGGAC
>NW_011294576.1:0-332 GCF_000146605.3 Meleagris gallopavo | reverse complement strand
AAGCGGAGCGCGGTGAGGAGTGGCTTCCTCAGGGATGGGTGCTGGGACTGGTGATGGGACCGGTGCCATTGAACGTCTCTATGGGCGGCGTGGACAGTGGGATCGTGTGCACCCTCATCAAGTTTGCAGGCGATACCAAGCTGAGTGGTGCAGGTGACACGTTAGAGGGAAGGGGCGCTATCCAGAGGGGACCTGGACACGCTTAGAGGTGGGCCCATGGCGTCCTCGGGAAGTTCACCGAGGCCGAGAGCAAGGTCCTGCATTTGGGTCGGGGCAATCTCGAGCACGGATACGGGTTGGGCGGGGAACGGCTTGAGAGCGGCCCCGTGGAG